>NW_027459559.1:300000-600000 GCF_050624435.1 Tenrec ecaudatus | reverse complement strand
TTGAGATGGAGGAGGACATTGTGGATTGGTGTGGGACATATGGGCTAATGTTGGACTTGTACACTTGGGCTGCACTGGTTTGGGATTTTTTCTCCATGTGCATTTACCCTTTATCTAAAGCTCCCTTTTATACATTTCAGTTTCTGTGGATTTATTTCTCTAATGTACTCAGACTAACACAAGTAATATAAGAAGAGGCAGGACACAAGTAAGCACCCGTTTCCTTTTGGGAAAGACACTAAACAGTGAAAAGCTATTTTCCAACAAGCCATCTCTGGGTGGCACAAACAGTTAAGTGCTCAATTCATAACTTAAACGATCATCTGAACCCATATCGTGGTACCTCAGAAGGCAGACCTGGTGGTTTGCTTTTGAACCCTCACAGAGCCTTGCAGCCCCTATCTAACAAGGTTCAGTTTGGCTCTGCACACCAGGTTTCAATGACTTCGAATCTACCCCACAGTAACTGTTTGGATGCAAGTATACTCAGTCCTGAGTTATGACCGGCCCCATTCTGACGATTCTATCATGAGGCAGTTCTGACCGAAGTCAAATACCTCATGATACTAGCTTTTCTATTCTTATTTTTTTCCACAGGTAGTTAAAAGACTTTATTCGGAAGGCTTTGAAGTCAAAAGTAACACTCTTGATAGAATTTTCTTTCATCCTTTAAGTCGGCTCTGCAAATATATAATCAGTGAATTAGCTGTAAGATCAAAGATACGTTAATTTATTTAAGATAAAATATATTTTAGTTCTTAAAATTTATTCTATAAAGTACATATTTCCCTATAAATTCCCTACTTATACAAAAGAGGTAAAAAATAAATTCAAAATATAAAATCCCCAACAAAACAGTAACTGAACATCTTTTTAAAAATTGTAAAAACCTGGCAGGGGAGACACCATGATCAAGAAGGTGGTTTTCCCAGGGCGAGGCTTATCCATTGCACTCCGGATGTGCTGAACCCTGCGATTTCCCCAAATGTGGGAAACTCGACTGCATATTTGTGGTAGTGGGGGACTACGTTCGAGCTCTCCCCTGATTAAAAAAAATTGTAAAAAACTAACAAGAGAAACTAATGTGTGTGTTTGTTAATATTTATAAAAGTGAAAAATCTCTGCATGGGGGAATCCCACCCCCTAGCTTTACATATCTCACCTTCATCAGACTGTGGGGCTTGAATACTTTGGATATAAACTTACAGCTACAATGGCATTAGATGTGTGTGGTATAGCATGGGTGCATGCTACTTATGATAAACTTTCTAAAAACAGAAAGTGAAGCAGATGGTCATAATGCAGCTCATCATAAGTATAATACAGCACAACTCAGAGATTGTGTTTACTGGGTCTTTGAACTGATATGAGCCAATTGAGATGTGGGATGATGAACTGAATGTGAAATTGACCTGTTTTTTAAAAGCTTGAATGATCTGGAAGGCTAAATGGAATGGGAAAAAGTATGGTTTCAATCCTTGGAATAGTGATTTGGGGACCTTTCAGGAACCTGATTCATGATGCCAATTTACTTCCAACACTGTGGATAGTGACACACATTCAATGAAGCAAGTGCTTGACTGCCAACTTTGAGCCGGCTCTATGACTGCCTACTCAGCCTATCCAGACATTTCCTTGTAAACTGGCATTATATTTTTTTAGCCAAATAAGTTTCTAATGGCTAATTTATTCAGTTTCCATAAAACACATTATTTAATAACACTTTTTTAATCTCCACAAATGAAAATGTGGTTCTAAAGTATAATCACCAAGGTTATTGGGTAAAAGGGACTTCAGGACACAAGGTACTAGGAACTTCAGAAACCTAGGGATTTGGGCGGAAACACTGATTGAGGCACACTAAGACACCGCTTGACATGGAATAGCCCTCATGTGGTCCTACGACGTGTGATATCTAGGCAGTGAGCCCTCCTACTCAGTCACAATCTCCTACTCCTCAGAACTGTTTTGGAGTCAGGGGAGACTGCATATAAAGTCCCCAGAAAGGATCAGTGTCTAGGCTGGAGTCTGAACGCATCAATATATTAAAGATACTTGCTTCTGTTTGCATCACTTTTATCCCTATCATTCTTCTCCTGCAGCCAAAACTCAGTCCCAGGGGGATGGCAACTACAGTAACCAGACTGTTCTGTCTGACTTCTACGTTAGGACACATAGACCATCTGAATAAACCCTTTGATTCTGTGTCCCTCTCCTTCCCATAGACAAAACTGCAGCCAGCACCAGACCTTAAACCTGCAGACTAAAGGTTTGTCAAAAGTCTACAAAGAGCAGTCAATACCCTGAAAACCTAGCCTGCAGAAGAGAAGACACAGAATCAAAAGCTACAACTGAAAAAAAAAAAAAAAGCTCCAGGTGGGTGTCATTCAGACAACCGATTCCAATGAAAACACTTGAGCTACTCACAGTGAAAATTGTTTTACTTCCATACTATTGTAACTCAAACAGTTTCCCATATCTCACCTCCAAATATAACTCCAGCAGATTCAAGTTTATTAAGGAAGAGGCAATTATTCTGGTGTTTCCCCTGCACCGATTATGGAGCCTCAAACAGTTTTACTATTCTCAGGTCATGCCTTAGATTTTCAACTATTTGAATGCGAAGGAAATCTTAACATGCCGCGTTTCAAAGGGTGACTTCAGTGTTGCCTCACCCAGATTTACGTTTTTCATTTCTAGAGTGCCTCAACGTGAGTTTTTTTTTTTGTGGGGGGGGGTTAAGGAGCATTATCATTTTCCATCATCAGTTGTTGATGGGAAATTTTACATCCTGCAGGTTCCCATATACAATAATTACATTAAACAATGGAGCTTGCTGTATCTTCCTGTTTTTCACAACATGTTATGCTCACTCATATTGTTAGCTTATCACGCCAAATGTCCAAGATGCACAGGTGTTGTTAATTGAAGGGCGGAATGATTCATTCATTGGTCACTTTAGCATTGCAAGTTCTTGAGCATCTTGATTTTGAAATTCAGTAAAGTGAGATGATGCCTTAGCCAGTTAAATGCTACTCCTTCCAAACCTCACGTACACTCAGACATATCTGAGCAGAAGCCACATTATCTACGTGAAACAGCTTTGGGTGTTCCCCAGCTATATGCAGATGCCCACCAAATATGAGATTATTTTGCTTTCTCTGACTTGGCTCTTACTAGCAGTCAGCCTCATTCCATCTCTTTTGTAGATGGTTGTGGATTCTGGGGGGCCTATGGCATAATGGTGGGCTTATGAGATTAAAAATATCTTTGAGGGAAGTTTCTTATGTGCATTTAATATTTAATTACAACTCTCTTTTATACACGTGTGTCTGTGGATTTCCACATCTAAAGTGCACAGATTAACACATTCCCATAGCAGAGTGAACCTCCCTTCCGTCATGTCTATAGGTATTTCTCCTTCCTATGGGCAGCTGGACAGTAATTCAACTGGGAAACATCTGGTAAACCAGGACAATGGTGTTTCCCCAGCTTTCTGTGATGAGGGACCAGGACATTGTTTACCTTTGTAAAAGTCTCCTGACACGTCCTCGTGATGTCTGTTTCTGGGATCATAGAGGCTTCCTCTTCCTTGGTTGGTCTTGTTGGTAGGTACTATCCAGTTGGTCTGCTTCAAAGCAACCGCAATGTACAGGACAAGGAAAGGCTTGCCAATCCTGGGCCACCCTCATATCTTTTTGATGTTTGAACCCATCTCTGAAGCCCCCGTGGCCATGCATCGTGCAAAAGACCTGGCTCTTTGTCACTGGCCCTCCCCTTTAGTCTGACCAGAAGTGTTCGTCATCTGGCCCTCTCTCTGGCAAGGTTCTGCCTTGGTTTACTATTCCTTCACTACCTGACAGTGTTTCCATGATTAGCATAAGGTTTTCAGTGGTGTATTTCGTCATCCTCAGTGTGTCCTTCGTCTAGACACCCTGCTGCGCGCTTTGCCCTTTTCATGACATTGCTGGCATTGGAAATAGCAGTGACCTGCACTCTGACTTTCCCTTCTGTACCTAGCTACAAATGGACAGATTTTTAACAGGTCACAGTTTATCACCGACCCATGTACCACCCTTGAAGCAGCATTGGGGTAGATAATAAATCACGAGTAGTCCTGCACAAGGAGATGGAGCCCTCATGTCTGAGTGGTTACAAACACCAGCCGCCCCAGGCGCACAAAAGGCGCTTTCAATTCCAGTAAAGAGTTAACAACCTCAGAAACCCAGATGGGCAGTTCTTTCCACCTGCAGCCACCCACACTGCATGTCTTTGTTGAGATGGAGGAGGACATTGTGGATTGGTGTGGGACATATGGGCTAATGTTGGACTTGTACACTTGGGCTGCACTGGTTTGGGATTTTTTCTCCATGTGCATTTACCCTTTATCTAAAGCTCCCTTTTATACATTCCAGTTTCTGTGGATTTATTTCTCTAATGTACTCAGACTAACACAAGTAATATAAGAAGAGGCAGGACACAAGTAAGCACCCGTTTCCTTTTGGGAAAGACACTAAACAGTGAAAAGCTATTTTCCAACAAGCCATCTCTGGGTGGCACAAACAGTTAAGTGCTCAATTCATAACTTAAACGATCATCTGAACCCATATCGTGGTACCTCAGAAGGCAGACCTGGTGGTTTGCTTTTGAACCCTCACAGAGCCTTGCAGCCCCTATCTAACAAGTTTCAGTTTGACTCTGCACACCAGGTTTCAATGACTTGGAATCTACCCCACAGTAACTGTTTGGATGCAAGTATACTCAGTCCTGAGTTATGACCGGCCCCATCCTGACGATTCTGTCATGAGGCAGTTCTGACCGAAGTCAAATACCTCATGATACTAGCTTTTCTATTCTTATTTTTTTCCACAGGTAGTTAAAAGACTTTATTCGGAAGGCTTTGAAGTCAAAAGTAACACTCTTGATAGAATTTTCTTTCATCCTTTAAGTCGGCTCTGCAAATATATAATCAGTGAATTAGCTGTAAGATCAAAGATACGTTAATTTATTTAAGATAAAATATATTTTAGTTCTTAAAATTTATTCTATAAAGTACATATTTCCCTATAAATTCCCTACTTATACAAAAGAGGTAAAAAATAAATTCAAAATATAAAATCCCCAACAAAACAGTAACTGAACATCTTTTTAAAAATTGTAAAAACCTGGCAGGGGAGACACCATGATCAAGAAGGTGGTTTTCCCAGGGCGAGGCTTATCCATTGCACTCCGGATGTGCTGAACCCTGCGATTTCCCCAAATGTGGGAAACTCGACTGCATATTTGTGGTAGTGGGGGACTACGTTCGAGCTCTCCCCTGATTAAAAAAAATTGTAAAAAACTAACAAGAGAAACTAATGTGTGTGTTTGTTAATATTTATAAAAGTGAAAAATCTCTGGATGGGGGACTCCCACCCCCTAGCTTTACATATCTCACCTTCATCAGACTGTGGGGCTTGAATACTTTGGATATAAACTTACAGCTACAATGGCATTAGATGTGTGTGGTATAGCATGGGTGCATGCTACTTATGATAAACTTTCTAAAAACAGAAAGTGAAGCAGATGGTCATAATGCAGCTCATCATAAGTATAATACAGCACAACTCAGAGATTGTGTTTACTGGGTCTTTGAACTGATATGAGCCAATTGAGATGTGGGATGATGAACTGAATGTGAAATTGACCTGTTTTTTAAAAGCTTGAATGATCTGGAAGGCTAAATGGAATGGGAAAAAGTATGGTTTCAATCCTTGGAATAGTGATTTGGGGACCTTTCAGGAACCTGATTCATGATGCCAATTTACTTCCAACACTGTGGATAGTGACACACATTCAATGAAGCAAGTGCTTGACTGCCAACTGAGAGCCGGCTCTATGACTGCCTACTCAGCGTATCCAGACATTTCCTTGCAAACTGGCATTATATTTTTTTTAGCCAAATAAGTTTCTAATGGCTAATTTATTCAGTTTCCATAAAACACATTATTTAATAACACTTTTTTAATCTCCACAAATGAAAATGTGGTTCTAAAGTATAAACACCAAGGTTATTGGGTAAAAGGGACTGCAGGACACAGGGTATTAGGAACTTCAGAAACCTAGGGATTTGGTCGGAAACACTGATTGAGGCACACTAAGACACCGCTTGACGTGGAATAGCCCTCATGGGGTCCTACGACGTGTGATATCTAGGCAATGAGCCCTCCTACTCAGTCACAATCTCCGACTCCTCAGAACTGTTTTGGGGTCAGGGGAGACTGCATATAAAGTCCCCAGAAAGGATCAGTGTCTAGGCTGGAGTCTGAATGCATCAATATATTAAAGATACTTGCTTCTGTTTGCATCACTTTTATCCCTATCATTCTTCTCCTGCAGCCAAAACTCAGTCCCAGGGGGATGGCAACTACAGTAACCAGACTGTTCTGTCTGACTTCTACGTTAGGACACATAGACCATCTGAATAAACCCTTTGATTCTGTGTCCCTCCCCTTCCCATAGACAAAACTGCAGCCAGCACCAGACCTTAAACCTGCAGACTAAAGGTTTGTCAAAAGTCTAGAAAGAGCAGTCAATACCCTGAAAACCTAGCCTGCAGAAGAGAAGACACAGAATCAAAAGCTACAACTGAAAAAAAAAAAAAGCTCCAGGTGGGTGTCATTCAGACAACCGATTCCAATGAAAACACTTGAGCTACTCACAGTGAAAATTGTTTTACTTCCATACTGTTGTAACTCATACAGTTTCCCATATCTCACCTCCAAATATATCTCCAGCAAATTCAAGTTTATTAAGAAAGAGGCAATTATTCTGGTGTTTCCCCTGCACTGATTATTGAGCCTCAAACAGTTTTACTATTCTCAGGTCCTGCCTTAGATTTTCAACTATTTGAATGTGAAGGAAATCTTAACATGCCGCGTTTCAAAGGGTGACTTCAGTGTTGCCTCACCCAGATTTACGTTTTTCATTTCTAGAGTGCCTCAACATGAGTTTTTTTTTGGGGGGGGGAGGGGTAAGGAGCATTATCATTTTCCATCATCAGTTGTTGATGGGAAATTTTACATCCTGCAGGTTCCCGTATACAATAATTACATTAAACAATGGAGTTTTCTGTATCTTCCTGTTTTTCACAACAGGTTATGCTCACTCATATTGTTAGCTTATCACGCCAAATGTCCAAGATGCACAGGTGGTGTTAATTGAACGGCGGAATGATTCATGCATTGGTAACTTTAGCATTGCAAGTTCTTGAGCATCTTGATTTTGAAATTCAGTAAAGTGAGATGATGCCTTAGCCAGTTAAATGCTACTCCTTCCAAACCTCACGTACACTCAGACATATCTGAGCAGAAGCCACATTATCTACGTGAAACAGCTTTGGGTGCTCCCAAACTATATGCAGATGCCCACCAAATATGAGATTATTTTGCTTTCTCTGACTTGGCTCTTACTAGCAGTCAGCCTCATTCCATCTCTTTTGTAGATGGTTGTGGATTCTGGGGGGCCTATGGCATAATGGTTGGCTTATGAGATTAAAAAGATCTTTTAGGGAAGTTTCTTGATGTGCATTTAATATTTAATTACAACTCTCTTTATACACGTGTGTCTGTGGATTTCCACATCTAAAGTGCACAGATTAACACATTCCCATAGCAGAGTGAACCTCCCTTCCGTCATGTCTATAGGTATTTCTCCTTCCTATGCGCAGCTGGACAGTAATTCATCTGGGAAACACCTGGTAAACCAGGACAATGGTGCTTCCCCAGCTTTCTGTGATGAGGGACCAGGACATTGGTTACCTTTATAAAAGTCTCCTGACACGTCCTCGTGATGTCTGTTTCTGGGATCATAGAGGCTTCCTCTTCCTTGGTTGGTCTTGTTGGTAGGTACTATCCAGTTGGTCTGCTTCAAAGCAACCGCAATGTACAGGACAAGGAAAGGCTTGCCAATCCTGGGCCACCCTCATATCTTTTTGATGTTTGAACCCATCTCTGAAGCCCCCGTTGCCATGCATCGTGCAAAAGACCTGGCTCTTTGTCACTGGCCTTCCCCTTTAAACTGACCAGAAGTTTTCGTCATCTGGCCCTCTCTCTGGCAAGGTTCTGCCTTGGTTTACTAGTCCTTGACTACCTGACAGTGTTTCCATGATTAGCATAAGGTTTTCAGTGGTGTATTTTGTCATCCTCAGTGTGTCCTTCGTCTAGACACCCTGCTGCACGCTTTGCCCTTTACATGACATGGCTGGCATTGGAAATAGCAGTGACATGCACTCTGACTTTCCTTTCTGGACCTAGCTACAAATGGACAGATTTTAAACAGGTCACAGTTTATCACCGACCCATGTACCACCCTTGAAGCAGCATTGGGGTAGATAATAAATCACAAGTAGTCCTGCACAAGGAGATGGAGCCCTCATGTCTGAGTGGTTACAAACACCAGCCGCCCCAGGCGCACAAAAGGCGCTTTCAATTCCAGTAAAGAGTTAACAACCTCAGAAACCCAGATGGGCAGTTCTTTCCACCTGCAGCCACCCACACTGCATGTCTTTGTTGAGATGGAGGAGGACATTGTGGATTGGTGTGGGACATATGGGCTAATGTTGGACTTGTACACTTGGGCTGCACTGGTTTGGGATTTTTTCTCCATGTGCATTTACCCTTTATCTAAAGCTCTCTTTTATACATTTCAGTTTCTGTGGATTTATTTCTCTAATGTACTCAGACTAACACAAGTAATATAAGAAGAGGCAGGACACAAGTAAGCACCCGTTTCCTTTTGGGAAAGACACTAAACAGTGAAAAGCTATTTTCCAACAAGCCATCTCTGGGTGGCACAAACAGTTAAGTGCTCAATTCATAACTTAAACGATCATCTGAACCCATATCGTGGTACCTCAGAAGGCAGACCTGGTGGTTTGCTTTTGAACCCTCACAGAGCCTTGCAGCCCCTATCTAACAAGGTTAAGTTTGGCTCTGCACACCAGGTTTCAATGACTTGGAATCTACCCCACAGTAACTGTTTGGATGCAAGTATACTCAGTCCTGAGTTATGACCGGCCCCATCCTGATGATTCTGTCATGAGGCAGTTCTGACCGAAGTCAAATACCTCATGGTACTAGCTTTTCTTTACTTATTTTTTTCCACAGGTAGTTAAAAGACTTTATTCGGAAGGCTTTGAAGTCAAAAGTAACACTCTTGATAGAATTTTCTTTCATCCTTTAAGTCGGCTCTGCAAATATATAATCAGTGATTTAGCTGTAAGATCAAAGATACGTTAATTTATTTAAGATAAAATATATTTTAGTTCTTAAAATTTATTCCATAAAGTACATATTTCCCTATAAATTCTCTACTTATACAAAAGAGGTAAAAAATAAACACAAAATATAAAATCCCCAACAAAACAGTAACTGAACATCTTTTTAAAAATTGTAAAAACTTGGCAGGGGAGACACCATGATCAAGAAGGTGGTTTTCCCAGGGCGAGGCTTATCCATTGCACTCCGGATGTGCTGGACCCTGCGATTTCCCCAAATGTGGGAAACACGACTGCATATTTGTGGTAGAGGGGGACTGCGTTCGCGTTCTCCCCTGATTTAAAAAAAAATTGTAAAAAACTAACAAGAGAAACTAATGTGTTCGTTTGTTAATATTTAAAAAAGTGAAAAATCTTTGGATGGGGGAATCCCACCCCCTAGCTTTACATATCTCACCTTCATCAGTCTGTGGGGCTTGAATATTTGGATATATACTTACAGCTACAATGGCATTTTATGTGTGTGGTATAGCATGGGTGCATGCTATTTATGATAAACTTTCTAAAAACAGAAAGTGAAGTAGATGGTCATAATGCAGCTCATCATAAGTATAATACAGCACAACTCAGAGATTGTGTTTACTGGGTCTTTGAACTGATATGAGCCAATTGAGATGTGGGATGATGAACTGAATGTGAAATTGACCTGTTTTTTAAAAGCTTAAATGATCTGGAAGGCTAAATGGAATGGGAAAAAGTATGGTTTCAATCCTTGGAATAGTAATTTGGGGACCTTTCAGGAACCTGTTTCATGATGCCAATTTACTTCGAACACTGTGGATAGTGACACACATTCAATGAAGCAAGTGCTTGACTGCCAACTGAGAGCCAGCTCTATGACTGCCTACTCAGCGTATCCAGACATTTCCTTGTAAACTGGCATTATATTTTTTTAGCCAAATAAGTTTCTAATGGCTAATTTATTCAGTTTCCATAAAACACATTATTTAATAACACTATTTTAATCTCCACAAATGAAAATGTGGTTCTAAAGTATAAACACCAAGGTTATTGGGTAAAAGGGACTGCAGGACACAAGGTACTAGGAACTTCAGAAACCTAGGGATTTGGGCGGAAACACTGATTGAGGCACACTAAGACACCGCTTGACGTGGAATAGCCCTCATGGGGTCCTACGACGTGTGATATCTAGGCAGTGAGCCCTCCTACTCAGTCACAATCTCCGACTCCTCAGAACTGTTTTGGGGTCAGGGGAGACTGCATATAAAGTCCCCAGAAAGGATCAGTGTCTAGGCTGGTTTCTGAACGCATCAATATATTAAAGATACTTGCTTCTGTTTGCATCACTTTTATCCCTATCATTCTTCTCCTGCAGCCAAAACTCAGTCCCAGGGGGATGGCAACTACAGTAACCAGACTGTTCTGTCTGACTTCTACGTTAGGACACATAGACCATCTGAATAAACCCTTTGATTCTGTGTCCCTCCCCTTTCCATAGACAAAACTGCAGCCAGCACCAGACCTTAAACCTGCAGACTAAAGGTTTGTCAAAAGTCTAGAAAGAGCAGTCAATACCCTGAAAACCTAGCCTGCAGAAGAGAAGACACAGAATCAAAAGCTACAACTGAAAAAAAAAAAAAAGCTCCAGGTGGGTGTCATTCAGACAACCGATTCCAATGAAAACACTTGAGCTACTCACAGTGAAAATTGTTTTACTTCCATACTGTTGTAACTCAAACAGTTTCCCATATCTCACCTCCAAATATAACTCCAGCAGATTCAAGTTTATTAAGGAAGAGGCAATTATTCTGGTGTTTCCCCTGCACCGATTATGGCGCCTCAAACAGTTTTACTATTCTCAGGTCATGCCTTAGATTTTCAACTATTTGAATGTGAAGGAAATCTTAACATGCCGCGTTTCAAAGGGTGACTTCAGTGTTGCCTCAAACAGATTTAAGTTTTTCATTTCTAGAGTGCCTCAACATGAGTTGTTTTTTATTTTTGGGGGGGAGGGGTAAGGAGCATTATCATTTTCCATCATCAGTTGTTGGTTCCCGTATACAATAATTACATTAAACAATGGAGTTTTCTGTATCTTCCTGTTTTTCACATCAGGTTATGGTCACTCATATTGTTAGCTTATCACGCCAAATTTCCCAGAGGCACAGGTGGTGTAAATTGAAGGGCGGAATGATTCATGCATTGGTCACTTTAGCATTGCAAGTTCTTGAGCATCTTGATTTTGAAATTCAGTGAAGTGAGATGATGCCTTAGCCAGTTAAATGCTACTCCTTCCAAACCTCACGTACACTCAGACATATCTGAGCAGAAGCCACATTATCTACATGAAACAACTTTGGGTGCTCCCCAGCTATATGCAGATGCCTACCAAATATGAGATTATTTTGCGTTCTCTGACTTGGCTCATACTAGCAATCAGCCTCTTTCCATCTCTTTTGTAGATGGTTGTGGATTCTGGGGGGCCTATGGCATAATGGTGGGCTTATGAGATTAAAAACATGTTTTAGGGAAGTTTCTTGATGTGCATTTAATATTTAATTACAACTCTCTTTTATACACGTGTGTCTGTGGATTTCCACATCTAAAGTGCACAGATTAACACATTCCCATAGCAGAGTGAACCTCCCTTCCGTCATGTCTATAGGTATTTCTCCTTCCTATGGGCAGTTGGACAGTAATTTATCTGGGAAACACCTGGTAAACCAGGACAATGGTGCTTCCCCAGCTTTCTGTGATGAGGGACCAGGACATTGGTTACCTTTATAAAAGTCTCCTGACACGTCCTCGTGATGTCTGTTTCTGGGATCATAGAGGCTTCCTCTTCCTTGGTTGGTCTTGTTGGTAGGTACTATCCAGTTGGTCTGCTTCAAAGCAACCGCAATGTACAGGACAAGGAAAGGCTTGCCAATCCTGGGCCACCCTCATATCTTTTTGATGTTTGAACCCATCTCTGAAGCCCCCGTTGCCATGCATCGTGCAAAAGACCTGGCTCTTTGTCACTGGCCCTCCCCTTTAAACTGACCAGAAGTTTTCGTCATCTGGCCCTCTCTCTGGCAAGGTTCTGCCTTGGTTTACTATTCCTTCACTACCTGACAGTGTTTCCATGATTAGCATAAGGTTTTCAGTGGTGTATTTTGTCATCCTCAGTGTGTCCTTCGTCTAGACACCCTGCTGCACGCTTTGCCCTTTACATGACATGGCTGGCATTGGAAATAGCAGTGACATGCACTCTGACTTTCCTTTCTGGACCTAGCTACAAATGGACAGATTTTAAACAGGTCACAGTTTACCACCGACCCATGTACCACCCTTGAAGCAGCATTGGGGTAGATAATAAATCACAAGTAGTCCTGCACAAGGAGATGGAGCCCTCATGTCTGAGTGGTTACAAACACCGGCCACTCCAGGCGCACAAAAGGCGCTTTCAATTCCAGTAAAGAGTTAACAACCTCAGAAACCCAGATGGGCAGTTCTTTCCACCTGCAGCCACCCACACTGCATGTCTTTGTTGAGATGGAGGAGGACATTGTGGATTGGTGTGGGACATATGGGCTAATGTTGGACTTGTACACTTGGGCTGCACTGGTTTGGGATTTTTTCTCCATGTGCATTTACCCTTTATCTAAAGCTCTCTTTTATACATTTCAGTTTCTGTGGATTTATTTCTCTAATGTACTCAGACTAACACAAGTAATATAAGAAGAGGCAGGACACAAGTAAGCACCCGTTTCCTTTTGGGAAAGACACTAAACAGTGAAAAGCTATTTTCCAACAAGCCATCTCTGGGTGGCACAAACAGTTAAGTGCTCAATTCTTAACTTAAACGATCATCTGAACCCATATCGTGGTACCTCAGAAGGCAGACCTGGTGGTTTGCTTTTGAACCCTCACAGAGCCTTGCAGCCCCTATCTAACAAGGTTCAGTTTGGCTCTGCACACCAGGTTTCAATGACTTGGAATCTACCCCACAGTAACTGTTTGGATGCAAGTATACTCACTCCTGAGTTATGACCGGCCCCATCCTGACAATTCTGTCATGAGGCAGTTCTGACCGAAGTCAAATACCTCATGATACTAGCTTTTCTTTTCTTATTTTTTTCCACAGGTAGTTAAAAGACTTTATTCGGAAGGCTTTGAAGTCAAAAGTAACACTCTTGATAGAATTTTCTTTCATCCTTTAAGTCGGCTCTGCACATATATAATCAGTGATTTAGCTGTAAGATCAAAGATACGTTAATTTATTTAAGATAAAATATATTTTAGTTCTTAAAATTTATTCCATAAAGTACATATTTCCCTATAAATTCCCTACTTATACAAAAGAGGTAAAAAATAAACACAAAATATAAAATCCCCAACAAAACAGTAACTGAACATCTTTTTAAAAATTGTAAAAAACTAACAAGAGAAACTAATGTGTGTGTTTGTTAATATTAAAATAAGTGAAAAATCTCTGGATGGGGGACTCCCACCCCCTAGCTTTACATATCTCACCGTCATCAGTCTGTGGGCCTTGAATACTTTGGATATAAACTTACAGCTACAATGGCATTAGATGTGTGTGGTATAGCATGGGTGCATGCTACTTATGATAAACTTTCTAAAAACAGAAAGTGAAGCAGATGGTCATAATGCAGCTCATCATAAGTATAATACAGCACAACTCAGAGATTGTGTTTACTGGGTCTTTGAACTGATATGAGCCAATTGAGATGTGGGATGATGAACTGAATGTGAAATTGACCTGTTTTTTAAAAGCTTGAATGATCTGGAAGGCTAAATGGAATGGGAAAAAGTATGGTTTCAATCCTTGGAATAGTGATTTGGGGACCTTTCAGGAACCTGTTTCATGACGCCAATTTACTTCCAACACTGTGGATAGTGACACACATTCAATGAAGCAAGTGCTTGACTGCCAACTTTGAGCCGGCTCTATGACTGCCTACTCAGCCTATCCAGACATTTCCTTGTAAACTGGCATTATATTTTTTTAGCCAAATAAGTTTCTAATGGCTAATTTATTCAGTTTCCATAAAACACATTATTTAATAACACTTTTTTAATCTCCACAAATGAAAATGTGGTTCTAAAGTATAATCACCAAGGTTATTGGGTAAAAGGGACTGCAGGACACAAGGTACTAGGAACTTCAGAAACCTAGGGATTTGGGCGGAAACACTGATTGAGGCACACTAAGACACCGCTTGACATGGAATAGCCCTCATGTGGTCCTACGACATGTGATATCTAGGCAGTGAGACCTCCTACTCAGTCACAATCTCCTACTCCTCAGAACTGTTTTGGAGTCAGGGGAGACTGCATATAAAGTCCCCAGAAAGGATCAGTGTCTAGCTGGAGTCTGAACGCATGAATATATTAAAGATACTTGCTTCGGTTTGCATCACTTTTATCCCTATCATTCTTCTCCTGCAGCCAAAACTCAGTCCCAGGGGGAGGGCAAATACAGTAACCAGACTGTTCTGTCTGACTTCTACGTTAGGACACATTGACCATCTGAATAAACCCTTTGATTCTGTGTCCCTCTCCTTCCCATAGACAAAACTGCAGCCAGCACCAGACCTTAAACCTGCAGACTAAAGGTTTGTCAAAAGTCTAGAAAGAGCAGTCAATACCCTGAAAACCTAGCCTGCAGAAGAGAAGACACAGAATCAAAAGCTACAACTGAAAAAAAAAAAAAAAGCTCCAGGTGGGTGTCATTCAGACAACCGATTCCAGTGAAAACACTTGAGCTACTCACAGTGAAAATTGTTTTACTTCCATACTATTGTAACTCAAACAGTTTCCCATTTCTCACCTCCAAATATAACTCCAGCAGATTCAAGTTTATTAAGGAAGAGGCAATTATTCTGGTGTTTCCCCTCACCGATTATGGAGCCTCAAACAGTTTTACTATTCTCAGCTCATGCCTTAGATTTTCAACTATTTGAATGTGAAGGAAATCTTAACATGCCGCGTTTCATAGGCTGACTTCAGTGTTGCCTCACCCAGATTTAGGTTTTTCATTTCTAGAGTGCCTCAACATGAGTTTTGTTTTTTTTTTGGGGGGGCGGTGAAGGAGCATTATCATTTTCCATCATCAGTTGTTGATGGGAAATTTTACATCCTGCAGGTTCCCGTATACAATAATTACATTAAACAATGGAGCTTTCTGTATCTTCCTGTTTTTCACAACAGGTTATGCTCACTCATATTGTTAGCTTATCACGCCAAATGTCCAAGAGGCACAGGTGGTGTTAATTGAAGGGCGGAATGATTCATGCATTGGTCACTTTAGCATTGCAAGTTCTTGAGCTTCTTGATTTTGAAATTCAGTAAAGTGAGATGATGCCTTAGCCAGTTAAATGCTACTCCTTCCAAACCTCACGTACACTCAGACATATCTGAGCAGAAGCCACATTATCTATGTGAAACAGCTTTGGGTGCTCCCCAGCTATATGCAGATGCCTACCAAATATGAGATTATTTTGCTTTCTCTGACTTGGCTCATACTAGCAATCAGCCTCATTCCATCTCTTTTGTAGATGGTTGTGGATTCTGGGGGGCCTATGGCATAATGGTTGGCTTATGAGATTAAAAAGATCTTTTAGGGAAGTTTCTTGATGTGCATTTAATATTTAATTACAACTCTCTTTTATACACGTGTGTCTGTGGATTTCCACATCTAAAGTGCACAGATTAACACATTCCCATAGCAGAGTGAACCTCCCTTCCGTCATGTCTATAGGTATTTCTCCTTCCTATGGGCAGCTGGACAGTAATTCATCTGGGAAACACCTGGTAAACCAGGACAATGGTGCTTCCCCAGCTTTCTGTGATGAGGGACCAGGACATTGGTTACCTTTATAATAGTCTCCTGACACGTCCTCGTGATGTCTGTTTCTGGGATCATAGAGGCTTCCTCTTCCTTCGTTGGTCTTGTTGGTAGGTACTATCCAGTTGGTCTGCTTCAAAGCAACCGCAATGTACAGGGCAAGGAAAGGCTTGCCAATCCTGGGCCACCCTCATATCTTTTTGATGTTTGAACCCATCTCTGAAGCCCCCGTTGCCATGCATCGTGCAAAAGACCTGGCTCTTTGTCACTGGCCTTCCCCTTTAAACTGACCAGAAGTTTTCGTCATCTGGCCCTCTCTCTGGCAAGGTTCTGCCTTGGTTTACTAGTCCTTCACTACCTGACAGTGTTTCCATGATTAACCTAAGGTTTTCAGTGGTGTATTTTGTCATCCTCAGTGTGTCCTTCGTCTAGACACCCTGCTGCACGCTTTGCCCTTTACATGACATTGCTGGCATTGGAAATAGCAGTGACATGCACTCTGACTTTCCTTTCTGGACCTAGCTACAAAAGGACAGATTTTAAACAGGTCACAGTTTATCACTGACCCATGTACCACCCTTGAAGCAGCATTGGGGTAGATAATAAATCACAAGTAGTCCTGCACAAGGAGATGGAGCCCTCATGCCTGAGTGGTTACAAACACCAGCCACTCCAGGCGCACAAAAGGCGCTTTCAATTCCAGTAAAGAGTTAACAACCTCAGAAACCCAGATGGGCAGTTCTTTCCACCTGCAGCCACCCACACTGCATGTCTTTGTTGAGATGGAGGAGGACATTGTGGGTTGGTGTGGGACATATGGGCTAATGTTGGACTTGTACACTTGGGCTGCACTGGTTTGGGATTTTTTCTCCATGTGCATTTACCCTTTATCTAAAGCTCTCTTTTATACATTTCAGTTTCTGTGGATTTATTTCTCTAATGTACTCAGACTAACACAAGTAATATAAGAAGAGGCAGGACACAAGAAAGCACCCGTTTCCTTTTGGGAAAGACACTAAACAGTGAAAAGCTATTTTCCAACAAGCCATCTCTGGGTGGCACAAACAGTTAAGTGCTCAATTCATAACTTAAACGATCATCTGAACCCATATCGTGGTACCTCAGAAGGCAGACCTGGTGGTTTGCTTTTGAACCCTCACAGAGCCTTGCAGCCCCTATCTAACAAGGTTCAGTTTGGCTCTGCACACCAGGTTTCAATGACTTGGAATCTACCCCACAGTAACTGTTTGGATGCAAGTATACTCACTCCTGAGTTATGACCGGCCCCATCCTGACGATTCTGTCATGAGGCAGTTCTGACCGAAGTCAAATACCTCATGATACTAGCTTTTCTTTTCTTATTTTTTTCCACAGGTAGTTAAAAGACTTTATTCGGAAGGCTTTGAAGTCAAAAGTAACACTCTTGATAGAATTTTCTTTCATCCTTTAAGTCGGCTCTGCACATATATAATCAGTGATTTAGCTGTAAGATTAAAAATACGTTAATTTATTTAAGATAAAATATATTTTAGTTCTTAAAATTTATTCCATAAAGTACATATTTCCCTATAAATTCCCTACTTATACAAAAGAGGTAAAAAATAAACACAAAATATAAAATCCCCAACAAAACAGTAACTGAACATCTTTTTAAAAATTGTAAAAAACTAACAAGAGAAACTAATGTGTGTGTTTGTTAATATTAAAATAAGTGAAAAATCTCTGGATGGGGGACTCCCACCCCCTAGCTTTACATATCTCACCGTCATCAGTCTGTGGGCCTTGAATACTTTGGATATAAACTTACAGCTACAATGGCATTAGATGTGTGTGGTATAGCATGGGTGCATGCTACTTATGATAAACTTTCTAAAAACAGAAAGTGAAGCAGATGGTCATAATGCAGCTCACCATAAGTATAATACAGCACAACTCAGAGATTGTGTTTACTGGGTCTTTGAACTGATATGAGCCAATTGAGATGTGGGATGATGAACTGAATGTGAAATTGACCTGTTTTTTAAAAGCTTGAATGATCTGGAAGGCTAAATGGAATGGGAAAAAGTATGGTTTCAATCATGGAATACTGATTTGGGGACCTTTCAGGAACCTGTTTCATGACGCCAATTTACTTCCAACACTGTGGATAGTGACACACATTCAATGAAGCAAGTGCTTGACTGCCAACTTTGAGCCGGCTCTATGACTGCCTACTCAGCCTATCCAGACATTTCCTTGTAAACTGGCATTATATTTTTTTAGCCAAATAAGTTTCTAATGGCTAATTTATTCAGTTTCCATAAAACACATTATTTAATAACACTTTTTTAATCTCCACAAATGAAAATGTGGTTCTAAAGTATAATCACCAAGGTTATTGGGTAAAAGGGACTGCAGGACACAAGGTACTAGGAACTTCAGAAACCTAGGGATTTGGGCGGAAACACTGATTGAGGCACACTAAGACACCGCTTGACATGGAATAGCCCTCATGGGGTCCTACGACGTGTGATATCTAGGCAGTGAGCCCTCCTACTCAGTCACAATCTCCTACTCCTCAGAACTGTTTTGGAGTCAGGGGAGACTGCATATAAAGTCCCCAGAAAGGATCGGTGTCTAGGCTGGAGTCTGAACGCATCAATATATTAAAGATACTTGCTTCTGTTTGCATCACTTTTATCCCTATCATTCTTCTCCTGCAGCCAAAACTCAGTCCCAGGGGGATGGCAACTACAGTAACCAGACTGTTCTGTCTGACTTCTACGTTAGGACACATAGACCATCTGAATAAACCCTTTGATTCTGTGTCCCTCTCCTTCCCATAGACAAAACTGCAGCCAGCACCAGACCTTAAACCTGCAGACTAAAGGTTTGTCAAAAGTCTAGAAAGAGCAGTCAATACCCTGAAAACCTAGCCTGCAGAAGAGAAGACACAGAATCAAAAGCTACAACTGAAAAAAAAAAAAAAAAAAAGCTCCAGGTGGGTGTCATTCAGACAACCGATTCCAGTGAAAACACTTGAGCTACTCACAGTGAAAATTGTTTTACTTCCATACTATTGTAACTCAAACAGTTTCCCATATCTCACCTCCAAATATAACTCCAGCAGATTCAAGTTTATTAAGGAAGAGGCAATTATTCTGGTGTTTCCCCTGCACCGATTATGGAGCCTCAAACAGTTTTACTATTCTCAGGTCATGCCTTAGATTTTCAACTATTTGAATGTGAAGGAAATCTTAACATGCCGCGTTTCAAAGGCTGACTTCAGTGTTGCCTCACCCAGATTTACGTTTTTCATTTCTAGAGTGCCTCAACATGAGTGGTTTTTTTTTGGGGGGGGGGAGGGGTAAGGAGCATTATCATTTTCCATCATCAGTTGTTGATGGGAAATTTTACATCCTGCAGGTTCCCGTATATAATAATTACATTAAACAATGGAGTTTTCTGTATCTTCCTGTTTTTCACATCAGGTTATGCTCACTCATATTGTTAGCTTATCACGCCAAATGTCCAAGAGGCACAGGTGGTGTTAATTGAAGGGCGGAATGATTCATGCATTGGTCACTTTAGCATTGCAAGTTCTTGAGCAACTTGATTTTAAAATTCAGTAAAGTGAGATGATGCCTTAGCCAGTTAAATGCTACTCCTTCCAAACCTCACGTACACTCAGACATATCTGAGCAGAAGCCACATTATCTACGTGAAACAGCTTTGGGTGCTCCCCAGCTATATGCAGATGCCTACCAAATATGAGATTATTTTGCTTTCTCTGACTTGGCTCTTACTAGCAATCAGCCTCTTTCCATCTCTTTTGTAGATGGTTGTGGATTCTGGGGGGCCTATGGCATAATGGATGGCTTATGAGATTAAAAAGAACTTTTAGGGAAGTTTCTTGATGTGCATTTAATATTTAATTACAACTCTCTTTTATACACGTGTGTCTGTGGATTTCCACATCTAAAGTGCACAGATTAACACATTCCCATAGCAGAGTGAACCTCCCTTCCGTCATGTCTATAGGTATTTCTCCTTCCTATGGGCAGCTGGACAGTAATTCATCTGGGAAACACCTGGTAAACCAGGACAATGGTGTTTCCCCAGCTTTCTGTGATGAGGGACCAGGACATTGGTTACCTTTATAATAGTCTCCTGACACGTCCTCGTGATGTCTGTTTCTGGGATCATAGAGGCTTCCTCTTCCTTCGTTGGTCTTGTTGGTAGGTACTATCCAGTTGGTCTGCTTCAAAGCAACCGCAATGTACAGGGCAAGGAAAGGCTTGCCAATCCTGGGCCACCCTCATATCTTTTTGATGTTTGAACCCATCTCTGAAGCCCCCGTTGCCATGCATCGTGCAAAAGACCTGGCTCTTTGTCACTGGCCCTCCCCTTTAAACTGACCAGAAGTTTTCGTCATCTGGCCCTCTCTCTGGCAAGGTTCTGCCTTGGTTTACTAGTCCTTCACTACCTGACAGTGTTTCCATGATTAACCTAAGGTTTTCAGTGGTGTATTTTGTCATCCTCAGTGTGTCCTTCATCTAGACACCCTGCTGCACGCTTTGCCCTTTACATGACATTGCTGGCATTGGAAATAGCAGTGACATGCACTCTGACTTTCCTTTCTGGACCTAGCTACAAAAGGACAGATTTTAAACAGGTCACAGTTTATCACCGACTCATGTACCACCCTTGAAGCAGCATTGGGGTAGATAATAAATCACAAGTAGTCCTGCACAAGGACATGGAGCCCTCATGTCTGAGTGTTTACAAACACCAGCCGCTCCAGGCGTACAAAAGGCGCTTTCAATTCCAGTAAAGAGTTAACAACCTCAGAAACCCAGATGGGCAGTTCTTTCCACCTGCAGCCACCCACACTGCATGTCTTTGTTGAGATGGAGGAGGACATTGTGGATTGGTGTGGGACATATGGGCTAATGTTGGACTTGTACACTTGGGCTGCACTGGTTTGGGATTTTTTCTCCATGTGCATTTACCCTTTATCTAAAGCTCTCTTTTATACATTTCAGTTTCTGTGGATTTATTTCTCTAATGTACTCATACTAACACAAGTAATATAAGAAGAGGCAGGACACAAGTAAGCACCCGTTTCCTTTTGGGAAAGACACTAAACAGTGAAAAGCTATTTTCCAACAAGCCATCTCTGGGTGGCACAAACAGTTAAGTGCTCAATTCATAACTTAAACGATCATCTGAACCCATATCGTGGTACCTCAAAAGGCAGACCTGGTGGTTTGCTTTTGAACCCTCACAGAGCCTTGCAGCCCCTATCTAACAAGGTTCAGTTTGGCTCTGCACACCAGGTTTCAATGACTTGGAATCTACCCCACAGTAACTGTTTGGATGCAAGTATATTCACTCCTGAGTTATTACCGGCCCCATCCTGACGATTCTGTCATGAGGCAGTTCTGACCGATGTCAAATACCTCATGATACTAGCTTACCTTTTCCAATTTTTTTCCACAAGTAGTTAAAAGACTTTATTCGGAAGGCTTTGAAGTCAAAAGTAACACTCTTGATAGAATTTTCTTTCATCCTTTAAGTCGGCTCTGCAAATATATAATCAGTGATTTAGCTGTAAGATCAAAGATACGTTAATTTATTTAAGATAAAATATGTTTTAGTTCTTAAATTTTATTCCATAAAGTACATATTTCCCTATAAATTCCCTACTTATACAAAAGAGGTAAAAAATAAACACAAAATATAAAATCCCCAACAAAACAGTAACTGAACATCTTTTTAAAAATTGTAAAAAACTAACAAGAGAAACTAATGTGTGTGTTTGTTAATATTAATAAAAGTGAAAAATCTCTGGATGGGGGACTCCCACCCCCTAGCTTTACATATCTCACCGTCATCAGTCTGTGGGCCTTGAATACTTTGGATATAAACTTACAGCTACAATGGCATTAGTTGTGTGTGGTATAGCATGGGTGCATGCTACTTATAAACTTTCTAAAAACAGAAAGTGAAGCAGATGGACATAATGCAGCTCATCATAACTATAATTCAGCACAACTCAGATATTGTGTTTTCTGGGTCTTTGAACTGATATGAGCCAATTGAGTTGTGGGATGATGAACTGAATGTGAAATTGACCTGTTTTTTAAAAGCTTGAATGATCTGGAAGGCTAAATGGAATGGGGAAAAGTATGGTTTCAATCCTTGGAATAGTGATTTGGGGACCTTTCAGGAACCTGTTTCATGACAACAATTTACTTCCAAAACTGTGGATAGTGACACACATTCAATGAAGCAAGTGCTTGGCTGCCAACCTTGATCCGGCTCTATTACTGCCTACTCAGCCTATCCAGACATGTCTTAGCAAACTGGCATTATTTTTGTTAGCCAAATACGTTTCTGATGGCTTATTTTTTCATTTTCCATAAACACACATTATTTAATAACAAATTTGTTTTTGATCTCCACAAATGAAAAGGTGGTTATAAAGTATAAACACCAGGGTTATTGAGTAAAAGGCGCTGCAGGACACAGGGTTCTGGGAACTTCAGAAGCCTAGGGATTTGGGTGGAAACACTGCTTGAGGCACACTGGGACACGGCTTGAGGTGGAATAGCCCTCATGCAGACCGTCGGAGTGTGATATATAGGCAGTGAGCCCTCCTACTCAGTCACAATCACCGACTCCTCAGAACTGTTTTGGAGTCAGGGGAGACTGCATATAAAGTCCCCTGAAAAGATCAGTGTCCAGGCTTGAGTCTGAAGGCATCAATATATTAAAGATACTTGCTTCTATTTGTATCACTTTTATCCCTATCATTCTTCTCATGCAGCCAAAACTCAGTCCCAGGGGGATGGCAACTACAGTAACCACACTGTTCTGTCTGACTTCTACATTAGGACACATAGACCATCTGAATAAACAATTGGTTCTGTGTCCCTATCCCTGTCATAGTCAAAGCTTCAGCCAGCACCAGACCTTAAACCTGCAGACTAAGAGTTTGTCAAAAGTCTAGAAAGAGCAGTCAATAACCTGGAAACCTAGCCTGCAGAAGAGAAGACACAGAATCAAAAGCTACAACTTAAAAAAAAAAAAAGCTCCAGGTGGGTGTCATTCAGACAACCGATTCCAATGTAAACACTTGAGCTTCTCACAGTGTAAAATTGCTTTTACTTCCATGCTATTGTAATTCAAACAGTTTCCCATATCTCACCTCCAAATGTAAATCCAGCAGATTCAAGTATATTAAGGAAGAGGCAATTATTCTGGTGTTTCCCCTGCACCGATTATGGAGCCTCAAACAGTTTTACTCTTCTCAGCTCATGCCTTAGATTTTCAACTACTTGAATGTGAAGGAAATCATAAAATGTCGCGTTAAACATGCTGCCTTCTGAGTTGCCTCACCCAGATTTATGTTTTTCATAAATCTAGAGTTCCTCAATATGGGTTTTGTGGAGGGTCAAAGGGCATTATCATTTCCCATCATCAGTTGTTGATGGGAAATTTTACATCCTGCAGGTTCCCATATACAATAATTACATTAAACAATGGAGATTTTTGTATCTTCCTGTTTTTCACGACAGCTTATGGTCACTGATATTGTTAGCTTATCATGCCAAATGTCCAAGATGCACAGGTGGTGTTAATTGAAGGGCGGAATGATTCAGGCATTGGTCACTTTAGCTTTGCAAGTTCTTGAGCATCTTGATTTTGAAATTCAGTATAGTGAGATGATGCCTTGGCCAGTTAAACGCTACTGCTTCCAAGCCTCACGTACACTCAGAAATATCTGAGCAGAAGCCACATTATCTACGTGAAACAGGTTTGGGTGCTTCACAGCTATATGCAGATGCCCACCAAATATGAGATTATTTTGCTTTCTTTGACTTGGCTTTTTAAAGCAGTCAGCCTCATTCCATCTCTTTTGTAGATGGTTGAAGACTGTGTGGATTCTGGGAGGCCTTTGGGATAATGGTGGGCTTATGAGATTAAAAAGATCATTTAGGGAAGTTTTCTTGATGTGCATTTAATATTTAATTACAACTCTCTTTTATACACGTGTGTCTGTGGGTTTCAACATCTAAAGTGCACAGATTAACACATTCCCATAGCGGAGTGAACCTCCCTTCCGTCATGTCTATAGGTATTTCTCCTTCCTATGGGCATCTGGACAGTAATTCATCTGGGGAACGACTGTTAAACCAGGACAATGGTGCTTCCCCAGCTTTCTGGGATGAGGGGCCAGGCCATTGGTTACCTTTATAAAAGTCTCCTGACACGTCCTAGTGATGTCACTTTCTGGGATCATAGAGGCTTCCGCCTCCTAGCTTGGTCTTGTTGGTAGATGCTATCCAGTTGGTCTGCTTCAAAGCAACCCCAATGTACAGGACAAGGAAAGGCTTGCCAGTCCTGGGCCACCCTTATATCTTTCTGATGTTTGAACCAATCTTTGCAGCCCCGATGGCGATGCATCGTGCAAACGGCCTGGCTCTTTGTCACTGATCCTCCACTTTAATCTGACCAGAAGGGTTCGTCATCTGGCCCTCTCTCTGACAAGATTCTGCCTTGCTTTACTAGTCCTCCACTACCTGACAGTTTTTCCATGATTAGCATAAGATTTTCCTTGGTGTATTTCGTCATCCTCAGTGTGTCTTTAGTCTAGAAACCCTGCTGTGTGCTTTGCCCTTCACATGACATTGCTGGCATTGGAAATAGCTGGGACCTGCACTCTGACTTTCCTTTCTGTACCTAGCTACAAATGGACATATTTTAAACAGGTCACAGTTTATCACCGGCCCATGTACCACCCTTGGAGCAGCATTGGGGTAGATAATAAATCACGAGTAGCCCTGCACAAGGAGATGGGGCCCTCATGTCTGAGTAGTTACAAACACCAGCCGCTCCAGGCGCACAAAAGGCGCTTTTAATTCCCGTAAAGGGTTAACAACCTCAGAAAACCAGGTGGGCTGTTCTTTCCACCTGCAGCCACCATCACAGCATGTGTTTGTTAAGATGGAGAGGACATTGTGGATTGGGGTGGGACATATGGGCTAATGATGGACTTGTAGACTTTGGCTGCATTGGTATGGGATTTTTTTCTCCATGTGCATTTTCCCTTTATCCAAAGCTCTCTTTTGTACATTTCAGTTTCTGTGGATTTATTTCTCTAATGTACTCAGACTAACACAACTAATATAAGAAAAGGCAGGACACAAGTAAGCACCGTTTCCATTTGGGAAAAACACTAAACAATGAAAAGCTATTTTCCTCCATGCCATCTCTGGTTGGCACAAACTGTTAAGTGCTCAATTCATAACTAAAACGATCATCTGAGCCCATATGGTGGTACCTCAGAAGACAGACCTGGTGGTCTGATTTTCAACCCACACACAGCCTTGTAGCCCTTATCTCACACGGTTCAGTTTGGCTCTGCACACCTGGTAGTTCCAACACTTGGAATCTACCCCACAGTAACTGTTTGGATGAATGTTTCTCAGTCCTGTGTTATGACAGGCCCCATCCTGACGATTCTGTCATGAGGCAGTCCTGACCGAAGTCAAATACCTCATGATTCTTGCTTTGCTTTTCTTATTTTTTTCCACAGGTAGTTAAAAGACTTTATTAAGAAGGATTTGAAGTCAAAAGTAACACTCTTGATAAAATTTTCTTTCATCCTTTAAGTCGGCTCTGCAAATATATAATCAGTGATTCAGCTGTAAGATCAAAGATCTGTTAATTTATTTAAATGAAAATACATTTTGGTTCTTAAAATTGATTCCATAAAGTACATATTTCCCTATAAATCCCCTACTTATACAAAAGAGGTAAAAAATAAAAACAAACACAAAATATGAATTCCCCAACAATACAGTAACAGAACAGCTTTTTAAAAATTGTGAAAAACTAACAAGAGAAACCAATGTTTTGTGTCTGCGTTAATATTTTTAAAAAGTGATAATCTTAGGATGGGGGAATCCTACCTGCTGGCTTTACATATCTCACCGTCATCAGTCTGTGGGCCTTGAATACATTGGATATAAACTTACAGCTACAATGGCATTAGAGGTGTGTTTTATAACATGAGTGCATGCTACTTATGGTAAACTTTCTAAAAAAAAGAAAGAGAGGCAGATGGTCATAATGCAGCTCATCATAACTATAATTCAGCACAACTCAGAGATTGTGTTTTCTGGGTCTTTGAACTGATATGAGCCAATTGAGTTGTGGGCTGATGAACTGAATGTGAAATTGACCTGTTTTTTAAAAGCTTGAATGATCTGGAAGGCTAAATGGAATATGGAAAAGTATGGTTTCAATCCTTGGAATAGTGATTTGGGGACCTTTCAGGAACCTGTTTCATGACAACAATTTACTTCCAACACTGTGGATAGTGACACACATTCAATGAAGCAAGTGCTTGACTGCCAACCTTGAGCCGGCTCTATTACTGCCTACTCAGCTATCCAGACATTTCCTTGCAAACTGGCATTATTTTTGTTAGCGAAATAAGTTTCTGATGGCTTATTTTTTCATTTTCCATAAACACACATTATTTAATAACAAATTTGTTTTTGATCTCCACAAATGAAAAGGTGCTTTATAAAGTATAACACCAGGGTTATTGAGTAAACGGCACTGAAGGACACAGGTACTGGGAACTTCAGAAGCCTAGGGATTTGGGTGGAAACACTGCTTGAGGCACACTGAGACACCGCTTGAGGTGGAATAGACCTCATGCAGACCGACGGAGTGTGATATCTAGGCAGTGAGCCCTCCTACTCAGTCACAATCACCGACTCCTCAGAACTGTTTTGGAGTCAGGGGAGACTGCATATAAAGTCCCCAGAAAAGATCAGTGTCCAGGCTGGAGTCTGAAGGCATCAATATATTAAAAATACTTGCTTCTATTTGTATCACTTTTATCGCTATCATTCTTCTCATGCAGCCAAAACTCAGTCCCAGGCAGATGGCAACTACAGTAACCACACTGTTCTGTCTGACTTCTACATTAGGACACATAGATCATATGAATAAACAATTTGGTTCTGTGTCCTTATCCCTCTCATAGTCAAAGCTTCAGCCAACACCAGACCTTAAACCTGCAGACTAAGAGTTTGTCAAAAGTCTAGAAATAGCAGTCAATAACCTGGAAACCTAGCCTGCAGAAGAGAAGACACAGAATCAAAAGCTACAACTTAAAAAAAAAAAGCTACAGGTGGGTGTCATTCAGACAACCGATTCCAATGAAAACACTTGAGCTTCTCACAGTGTAAAATTGCTTTTACTTCCATGCTATTGTAATTCAAACAGTTTCCCATATCTCACCTCCAAATATAACTCCAGCAGATTCAAGTATATTAAGGAAGAGGCAATTATTCTGGTGTTTCCCCAGCACCGATTATGGAGCCTCAAACAGTTTTACTCTTCTCAGCTCATGCCTTAGATTTTCAACTACTTGAATGTGAAGGAAATCATAAAATGTCGCGTTAAACATGCTGCCTTCTGAGTTGCCTCACCCAGATTTATGTTTTTCATAAATCTAGAGTGCCTCAATATGAGTTTTGTGGGGGGTCAAAGAGCATTATCATTTCCCAACATCAGTTGTTGATGGGAAATTTTACATCCTGCAGGTTCCCATATACAATAATTACATTAAACAATGGAGCTTTTTGTATCTTCCTGTTTTTCACAACAGGTTATGGTCACTGATATTGTTAGCTTATCATGCCAAATGTCCAAGATGCACAGGTGGTGTTAATTGAAGGGCGGAATGATTCAGGCATTGGTCACTTCAGCTTTGCAAGTTCTTGAGCATCTTGATTTTGAAATTCAGTATAGTGAGATGATGCCTTGGCCAGTTAAACGCTACTGCTTCCAAGCCTCACATACACTCAGAAATATCTGAGCAGAAGCCACATTATCTACGTGAAACAGGTTTGGGTGCTTCACAGCTATATGCAGATGCCCACCAAATATGAGATTATTTTGCTTTCTTTGACTTGGCTTTTTCTAGCAGTCAGCCTCATTCCATCTCTTTTGTAGATGGTTGAAGACTGTGTGGATTCTGGGAGGCCTTTGGGATAATGGTGGGCTTATGAGATTAAAAAGATCATTTAGGGAAGTTTTCTTGATGTGCATTTAATATTTAATTACAACTCTCTTTTATACACGTGTGTCTGTGGGTTTCAACATCTAAAGTGCACAGATTAACACATTCCCATAGCGGAGTGAACCTCCCTTCCGTCATGTCTATAGGTATTTCTCCTTCCTATGGGCATCTGGACAGTAATTCATCTGGGGAACGACTGTTAAACCAGGACAATGGTGCTTCCCCAGCTTTCTGGGATGAGGGGCCAGGCCATTGGTTACCTTTATAAAAGTCTCCTGACACGTCCTAGTGATGTCACTTTCTGGGATCATAGAGGCTTCCGCTTCCTCGCTTGGTCTTGTTGGTAGATGCTATCCAGTTGGTCTGCTTCAAAGCAACCCCAATGTACAGGACAAGGAAAGGCTTGCCAGTCCTCGGCCACCCTTATATCTTTCTGATGTTTGAACCAATCTTTGCAGCCCCGATGGCGATGCATCGTGCAAACGGCCTGGCTCTTTGTCACTGGCCCTCCCCTTTAATCTGACCAGAAGGGTTCGTCATCTGGCCCTCTCTCTGACAAGATTCTGCCTTGCTTTACTAGTCCTCCACTACCTGACAGTGTTTCCATGATTAGCATAAGATTTTCCTTGGTGTATTTCGTCATCCTCAGTGTGTCTTTAGTCTAGAAACCCTGCTGTGTGCTTTGCCCTTCACATGACATTGCTGGCATTGGAAATAGCTGGGACCTGCACTCTGACTTTCCTTTCTGTACCTAGCTACAAATGGACATATTTTAAACAGGTCACAGTTTATCACCGGCCCATGTACCACCCTTGGAGCAGCATTGGGGTAGATAATAAATCACGAGTAGCCCTGCACAAGGAGATGGGGCCCTCCTGTCTGAGTAGTTACAAACACCAGCCGCTCCAGGCGCACAAAAGGCGCTTTTAATTCCCGTAAAGGGTTAACAACCTCAGAAAACCAGGTGGGCTGTTCTTTCCACCTGCAGCCACCATCACAGCATGTGTTTGTTAAGATGGAGAGGACATTGTGGATTGGGGTGGGACATATGGGCTAATGATGGACTTGTAGACTTTGGCTGCATTGGTATGGGATTTTTTTCTCCATGTGCATTTTCCCTTTATCCAAAGCTCTCTTTTGTACATTTCAGTTTCTGTGGATTTATTTCTCTAATGTACTCAGACTAACACAACTAATATAAGAAAAGGCAGGACACAAGTAAGCACCCGTTTCCATTTGGGAAAAACACTAAACAGTGAAAAGCTATTTTCCTCCATGCCATCTCTGGTTGGCACAAACTGTTAAGTGCTCAATTCGTAACTAAAACGATCATCTGAGCCCATATGGTGGTACCTCAGAAGACAGACCTGGTGGTCTGATTTTCAACCCACACACAGCCTTGTAGCCCTTATCTCACACGGTTCAGTTTGGCTCTGCACACCTGGTAGTTCCAACACTTGGAATCTACCCCACAGTAACTGTTTGGATGAATGTTTCTCAGTCCTGTGTTATGACAGGCCCCATCCTGACGATTCTGTCATGAGGCAGTCCTGACCGAAGTCAAATACCTCATGATTCTTGCTTTGCTTTTCTTATTTTTTTCCACATGTAGTTAAAAGACTTTATTAAGAAGGCTTTGAAGTCAAAAGTAACACTCTTGATAGAATTTTCTTTCATCCTTTAATCGGCTCTGCAAATATATAATCAGTGATTCAGCTGTAAGATCAAAGATCTGTTAATTTATTTAAATGAAAATACATTTTGGTTCTTCAAATTGATTCCATAAAGTACATATTTCCCTATAAATCCCCTCCTTATACAAAAGAGGTAAAAAATAAAAACAAACACAAAATATGAATTCCCCAACAATACAGTAACTGAGCACCTTTTTAAAAATTGTGAAAAACTAACAAGAGAATCCAATATTTTGTGTCTGTGTTAATATTTTAAAAAAAGTGATAATCTTAGGATGGGGGAATCCTACCCGCTGGCTTTACATATCTCACCGTCATCAGTCTGTGGGCCTTGAATACATTGGATATAAACTTACAGCTACAATGGCATTAGAGGTGTGTGTTATTACATGAGTGCATGCTACTTATGGTAAACTTTCTAAAAAAAAGAAAGAGAGGCAGATGGTCATAATGCAGCTCATCATAACTATAATTCAGCACAACTCAGAGATTCTGTTTTCTGGGTCTTTGAACTGATATGAGTCAATTGAGTTGTGGGCTGATGAACTGAATGTGAAATTGACCTGTTTTTTAAAAGCTTGAATGATCTGGAAGGCTAAATGGAATGGGGAAAAGTATGGTTTCAATCCTTGGAATAGTGATTTGGGGACCTTTCAGGAACCTGTTTCATGACAACAATTTACTTCCAACACTGTGGATAGTGACACACATTCAATGAAGCAAGTGCTTAGCTGCCAACATTGAGCCGGCTCTATTACTGCCTACTCAGCCTATCCAGACATTTCCTTGCAAACTGGCATTATTTTTGTTAGCCAAATAAGTTTCTGATGGCTTATTTTTTCATTTTCCATAAACACACATTATTTAATAACAAATTTGTTTTTGATCTCCACAAATGAAAAGGTGGTTATAAAGTATAAACACCAGGATTATTGAGTAAAAGGCACTGCAGGACACAGGGTACTGGGAACTTCAGAAGCCTAGGGATTTGGGTGGAAACACTGCTTGAGACACACTGAGACACCGCTTGAGGTGGAATAGCCCTCATGCAGACCGACGGAGTGTGATATTTAGGCAGTGAGCCCTCCTACTCAGGCACTATCACCGACTCCTCAGAACTGTTTTGGAGTCAGGGGAGACTGCATATAAAGTCCCCAGAAAAGATCAGTGTCCAGGCTGGAGTCTGAAGGCATCAATATATTAAAGATACTTGCTTCTGTTTGCATCACTTTTATCCCTATCATTCTTCTCATGCAGCCAAAACTCAGTCCCAGGCAGATGGCAACTACAGTAACCAGACTGTTCTGTCTGACTTCTACGTTAGGACACATAGACCATCTGCATAAACAATTTGATTCTTTGTCCCTATCTCTCTCATAGTCAAAGCTTCAGCCAGCACTGGACCTTAAACCTGCAGACTAAGAGTTTGTCAAAAGTCTAGAAAGAGCAGTCAATAACCTGGAAACCTAACCTACAGAAGAGAAGACACAGAATCAAAAGCTACAAATTAAAAAAAAAAAAAAGCTCCAGGTGGGTGTCATTCAGAAAACCGATTCCAATGAAAACACTTGAGCTTCTCACAGTGTAAAATTGCTTTTACATCCATTCTATTGTAATTCAAACAGTTTCCCATATCTCACCTCCAAAATGTAACTCCAGCAGATTCAAGTGTATTAAGGAAGAGGCAATTATTCTGGTGTTTCCCCTGCACCGATTATGGAGCCTCAAACAGTTTTACTCTTCTCAGCTCATGCCTTAGATTTTCAACTACTTGAATGTGAAGGAAATCATAAAATGTCACGTTAAACAGGCTGCCTTCTGAGTTGCCTCACAAAGATTTATGTTTTTAATTTCTAGAGTGCCTCAATATGGGTTTTTGGGGGGTCAAAGAGCATTATCATTTCCCATCATCAGTTGTTGATGGGAAATTTTACATCCTGCAGGTTCCCATATACAATAATTACATTACACAATGGAGCTTTTTGTATCTTCCTGTTTTTCACAACAGGTTATGCTCACTGATATTGTTAGCTTATCATGCCAAATGTCCAATATGCACAGGTGGTGTTAATTGAAGGGCGGAATGATTCAGGCATTGGTCACTTTAGCTTTGCAAGTTCTCCAGCATCTTGATTTTGAAATTCAGTAAAGTGAGATGATGCCTTAGCCAGTTAAACGCTACTGCTTCCAAGCTTTACGTACACTCAGAAATATCTGAGCAGAAGCCACATTATCTACGTGAAACAGCTTTGGGTGCTTCACAGCTATATGCAGATGCACACCAAATATGAGATTATTTTGCTTTCTCTGACTTGGCTTTTACTAGCAGTCAGCCTCATTCCATCTCTTTTGTAGATGGTTGAAGACTGTGTGGATTCTGGGAGGCCTTTGGGATAATGGTGGGCTTATGAGATTAAAAAGACCTTTTAGGGAAGTTTTCTTGATGTGCATTTAATATTTAATTACAACTCTCTTTTATACACGTGTGTCTGTGGGTTTCAACATCTAAAGTGCACAGATTAACATATTCCCATAGCGGAGTGAACCTCCCTTCCGTCATATCTATAGGTATTTCTCCTTCCTATGGGCATCTGGACAGTAATTTATCTGGGGAACGTCTGTTAAACCAGGACAATGGTGCTTCCCCAGCTTTCTGGGATGAGGGGCCAGGCCATTGGTTACCTTTATAAAAGTCTCCTGACATGTCCTATTGATGTCAGTTTCTGGGATCATAGAGGCTTCCTCTTCCTCGCTTGGTCTTGTTGGTAGATGCTATCCAGTTGGTCAGCTTCAAAGCAACCCCAATGTACAGGACAAGGAAAGGCTTGCTAGTCTTGGGCCACACTTATATCATTCTGATGTTTGAACCCATCTTTGCAGCCCCCATGGCCATGCATCGTGGAAACGGCCTGGCTCTTTGTCACTGGCCCTCCCCTTTAATCTGACCAGAAGGGTTCGTCATCTGGCCCTCTCTCTGACAAGATTCTGCCTTGCTTTACTAGTCCTTCCCTACCTGACAGTGTTTCCATGATTAGCATAAGATTTTCATTGGTGTATTTCATCATCCTCAGTGTGTCGTTAGTCTAGAAACCCTGCTGTGTGCTTTGCCCTTTACATGACATTGCTGGCATTGGAAATAGCTGGGACCTGCACTCTGACCTTCCTTTCTGTACCTAGCTACAAATGGACATATTTTAAACAGGTCACAGTTTATCACCGGCCCATGTACCACCCTTGGAGCAGCATTGGGGTAGATAATAAATCACGAGTAGTCCTGCACAAAGAGATGGAGCCCTCGTGTCTGAGTGGTTACAAACACTAGCCGCTCCAGGCGCACAAAAGGCGCTTTTAATTCCCGTAAAGGGTTAACAACCTCAGAAAACCAGATGGGCAGTTCTTTCCACCTGCAGCCACCATCACAGCATGTGTTTGTTAAGATGGAGAGGACATTGTGGATTGGGGTGGGACATATGGGCTAATGTTGGACTTGTAGACTTTGGCTGCACTGGTTTGGGATTTTTTTCTCCATGTGCATTTTCCCTTTATCTAAAGCTCTCTTTTATACATTTCAGTTTCTGTGGATGTATTTCTCTAATGTACTCAGACTAACACAACTAATATAAAAAAAGGCAAGACACAAGTAAGCACCCGTTTCCGTTTGGGAAAAACACTAAACAGTCAAAAGCTATGTTCTTCCATGCCATTTCTGGGTGGCACAAACATTTAATTGCTCAATTTGTAACTAAAACGATCATCTGAGCCCATATGGTGGTACCTCAGAAGACAGACCTGGTGGTCTGCGTTGGAACCCACACACAGCCTTGCAGCCCCTATCTCACACGGTTCAGTTTGGCTCTGCACACCTGGTAGTTCCATGACTTGGAATCTTCCCCACAGTAAATGTTTGGATGAAGGTACTCGGTCCTGTGTTATGACAGGCTCCATCCTGACGATTCTGTCATGAGGCAGTCCTGACCGAAGTCAAATACATCATGATTCTAGCTTTCCTTTTCTTATTTTTTTCCACAGGTAGTTAAAAGACTTTATTAAGAAGGCTTTGAAGTCAAAAGTAACACTCTTGATAGAATTTTCTTTCATCCTTTAAGTTCGCTCTGCAAATATATAATCAGTGATTCAGCTGTAAGATCAAAGATCGGTTAATTTATTTAAATTAAAATACATTTTGGTTCTAAAAATTTATTCCATAGAGTACATATTTCCCTATAAATCCCCTACTTATAAAAAACAGGTAAAAAATAAAAACAAACACAAAATAGGAAATCCCCAACAAAACAGTAACTGAGCAGCTTTTTAAAAATTGTAAAAAACTAACAGGAAAAACCAATGTTTTGTGTCTGTGTTAATATTTTTAAAAAGTGAAAAATCTTAGGATGGGGGAATCCTACCCCCTCGCTTTACATATCTCACCGTCATCAGTCTGTGGGCCTTGAATACATTGGATATAAACTTACAGCTACAATGGCATCACAGGTGTGTGGTATAGCACGAGTGCATGCTACTTATGGTAAATTTTCTAAAAAAAAGAAAGAGAGGCAGATGGTCGTAATGCAGCTCATCATAACTATAATAGAGCACAACTCAGAGATTGTGTTTTCTGGGTCTTTGAACTGATATGAGCCAATTGAGTTGTGGGCTGATAAACTGAATGTGAAATTGACCTGTTTTTTAAAAGCTTGAATGATCTGGAAGGCTAAATGGAATGGGGAAAATATGGTTTCAATCCTGGAATAGTGTTTTGGGGACCTTTCAGGAACCTGTTTCATGACAACAATTTATTTCCAAAACTGTGGATAGTAACACACATTCAATGAAGCAAGTGCTTGGCTGCCAACTCTGAGCCGGCTCTATTACTGCCTACTCAGCCTATCCAGACATTTCCTTGCAAACTGGCATTATTTTTGTTAGTCAAATAAGTTTGTAATGGCTTATTTTTCATTTTCCATAAACCACATTATTTAATAACAAATTTGTTTTTGATCTCCACAAATGAAAAGGTGGTTATAAAGTATAAACACCAGGGTTATTGAGTAAAAGGCACTGCGGGACACAGAGTACTGGGAATTTCAGAAGCCTAGGGATTTGGGTGGAAACACTGATTGAGGCACACTGAGACACCGCTTGAGGTGGAATAGCCCTCATGCAGACCTACGAAGTGTGATATCTAGGCAGTGAGCCCTCCTACTCAGTCACTATCACCGACTCCTCAGAACTGTTTTGGAGTCAGGGGAGACTGCATATAAAGTCCCCAGAAAGGATCAGTGCCCAGGCTGGAGTCTGAAGGCATCCAAATATTAAAGATACTTGCTTCTGTTTGCATCACTTTTATCCCTATCATTCTTCTCCTACAGCCAAAACTCAGTCCCAGGCAGATGGCAACTACAGTAACCTCACTGTTCTGTCTGACTTCTACGTTAGGACACATAGACCATCTGCATAAACAATTTGATTCTGTGTCCTTATCCCTCTCATAGTCAAAGCTTCAGACAGCACCAGACCTTAAACCTGCAGACTAAGAGTTTGTCAAAAGTCTAAAAAGAGCAGTCAATAATCTGGAAACCTAGCCTACAGAAGAGAAGACACAGAATCAAAAGCTACAACTTAAAAAAAAAAAAAAAAAAAAAGCTCCAGATGGGTGTCATTCAGAAAACCGATTCCAATGAAAACACTTGAGCTTCTCACAGTGTAAAATTGCTTTTACATCCATTCTATTGTAATTCAAACAGTTTCCCATATCTCACCTCCAAATGTAACTCCAGCAGATTCAAGTGTATTAAGGAAGAGGCAATTATTCTGGTGTTTCCCCTGCACCGATTATGGAGCCTCAAACAGTTTTACTCTTCTCAGCTCATGCCTTAGATTTTCAACTACTTGAATGTGAAGGAAATCATAAAATGTCACGTTAAACAGGCTGCCTTCTGAGTTGCCTCACAAAGATTTATGTTTTTAATTTCTAGAGTGCCTCAATATGGGTTTTTGGGGGGTCAAAGAGCATTATCATTTCCCATCATCAGTTGTTGATGGGAAATTTTACATCCTGCAGGTTCCCATATACAATAATTACATTACACAATGGAGCTTTTTGTATCTTCCTGTTTTTCACAACAGGTTATGCTCACTGATATTGTTAGCTTATCATGCCAAATGTCCAAGATGCACAGGTGGTGTTAATTGAAGGGCGGAATGATTCAGGCATTGGTCACTTTAGCTTTGCAAGTTCTCCAGCATCTTGATTTTGAAATTCAGTAAAGTGAGACGATGCCTTAGCCAGTTAAACGCTACTGCTTCCAAGCTTCACGTACACTCAGAAATATCTGAGCAGAAGCCACATTATCTACGTGAAACAGCTTTGGGTGCTTCACAGCTATATGCAGATGCCCACCAAATATGAGATTATTTTGCTTTCTCTGACTTGGCTTTTACTAGCAGTCAGCCTCATTCCATCTCTTTTGTAGATGGTTGAAGACTGTGTGGATTCTGGGAGGCCTTTGGGATAATGGTGAGCTTATGAGATTAAAAAGATCTTTTAGGGAAGTTTTCTTGATGTGCATTTAATATTTAATTACAACTCTCTTTTATACACGTGTGTCTGTGGGTTTCAACATCTAAAGTGCACAGATTAACATATTCCCATAGCGGAGTGAACCTCCCTTCCGTCATATCTATAGGTATTTCTCCTTCCTATGGGCATCTGGACAGTAATTTATCTGGGGAACGTCTGTTAAACCAGGACAATGGTGCTTCCCCAGCTTTCTGGGATGAGGGGCCAGGCCATTGGTTACCTTTATAAAAGTCTCCTGACATGTCCTATTGATGTCAGTTTCTGGGATCATAGAGGCTTCCTCTTCCTCGCTTGGTCTTGTTGGTAGATGCTATCCAGTTGGTCAGCTTCAAAGCAACCCCAATGTACAGGACAAGGAAAGGCTTGCTAGTCTTGGGCCACACTTATATCATTCTGATGTTTGAACCCATCTTTGCAGCCCCCATGGCCATGCATCGTGGAAACGGCCTGGCTCTTTGTCACTGGCCCTCCCCTTTAATCTGACCAGAAGGGTTCGTCATCTGGCCCTCTCTCTGACAAGATTCTGCCTTGCTTTACTAGTCCTTCCCTACCTGACAGTGTTTCCATGATTAGCATAAGATTTTCATTGGTGTATTTCATCATCCTCAGTGTGTCGTTAGTCTAGAAACCCTGCTGTGTGCTTTGCCCTTTACATGACATTGCTGGCATTGGAAATAGCTGGGACCTGCACTCTGACCTTCCTTTCTGTACCTAGCTACAAATGGACATATTTTAAACAGGTCACAGTTTATCACCGGCCCATGTACCACCCTTGGAGCAGCATTGGGGTAGATAATAAATCACGAGTAGTCCTGCACAAAGAGATGGAGCCCTCGTGTCTGAGTGGTTACAAACACTAGCCGCTCCAGGCGCACAAAAGGCGCTTTTAATTCCCGTAAAGGGTTAACAACCTCAGAAAACCAGATGGGCAGTTCTTTCCACCTGCAGCCACCATCACAGCATGTGTTTGTTAAGATGGAGAGGACATTGTGGATTGGGGTGGGACATATGGGCTAATGTTGGACTTGTAGACTTTGGCTGCACTGGTTTGGGATTTTTTTCTCCATGTGCATTTTCCCTTTATCTAAAGCTCTCTTTTATACATTTCAGTTTCTGTGGATGTATTTCTCTAATGTACTCAGACTAACACAACTAATATAAAAAAAGGCAAGACACAAGTAAGCACCCGTTTCCGTTTGGGAAAAACACTAAACAGTTAAAAGCTATGTTCCTCCATGCCATTTCTGGGTGGCACAAACATTTAATTGCTCAATTCGTAACTAATACGATCATCTGAGCCCATATGGTGGTACCTCAGAAGACAGACCTGGTGGTCTGCTTTGGAACCCACACACAGCCTTGCAGCCCCTATCTCACACGGTTCAGTTTGGCTCTGCACACCTGGTAGTTCCATGACTTGGAATCTTCCCCACAGTAAATGTTTGGATGAAGGTACTCGGTCCTGTGTTATGACAGGCTCCATCCTGACGATTCTGTCATGAGGCAGTCCTGACCGAAGTCAAATACATCATGATTCTAGCTTTCCTTTTCTTATTTTTTTCCACAGGTAGTTAAAAGACTTTATTAAGAAGGCTTTGAAGTCAAAAGTAACACTCTTGATAGAATTTTCTTTCATCCTTTAAGTTGGCTCTGCAAATATATAATCAGTGATTCAGCTGTAAGATCAAAGATCGGTTAATTTATTTAAATTAAAATACATTTTGGTTCTAAAAATTTATTCCATAGAGTACATATTTCCCTATAAATCCCCTACTTATAAAAAACAGGTAAAAAATAAAAACAAACACAAAACAGGAAATCCCCAACAAAACAGTAACTGAGCAGCTTTTTAAAAATTGTAAAAAACTAACAGGAGAAACCAATGTTTTGTGTCTGTGTTAATATTTTTAAAAAGTGAAAAATCTTAGGATGGGGGAATCCTACCCCCTCGCTTTACATATCTCACCGTCATCAGTCTGTGGGCCTTGAATACATTGGATATAAACTTACAGCTACAATGGCATCACAGGTGTGTGGTATAGCACGAGTGCATGCTACTTATTGTAAACTTTCTAAAAAAAAGAAAGAGAGGCAGATTTTCGTAATGCAGCTCATCATAACTATAATAGAGCACAACTCAGAGATTGTGTTTTCTGGGTCTTTGAACTGATATGAGCCAATTGAGTTGTGGGCTGATAAACTGAATGTGAAATTGACCTGTTTTTTAAAAGCTTGAATGATCTGGAAGGCTAAATGGAATGGGGAAAATATGGTTTCAATCCTGGAATAGTGTTTTGGGGACCTTTCAGGAACCTGTTTCATGACAACAATTTATTTCCAAAACTGTGGATAGTAACACACATTCAATGAAGCAAGTGCTTGGCTGCCAACTCTGAGCCGGCTCTATTACTGCCTACTCAGCCTATCCAGACATTTCCTTGCAAACTGGCATTATTTTTGTTATTCAAATAAGTTTGTAATGGCTTATTTTTCATTTTCCATAAACCACATTATTTAATAACAAATTTGTTTTTGATCTCCACAAATGAAAAGGTGGTTATAAAGTATAAACACCAGGGTTATTGAGTAAAAGGCACTGCGGGACACAGAGTACTGGGAATTTCAGAAGCCTAGGGATTTGGGTGGAAACACTGATTGAGGCACACTGAGACACCGCTTGAGGTGGAATAGCCCTCATGCAGACCTACGAAGTGTGATATCTAGGCAGTGAGCCCTCCTACTCAGTCACTATCACCGTCTCCTCAGAACTGTTTTGGAGTCAGGGGAGACTGCATATAAAGTCCCCAGAAAGGATCAGTGCCCAGGCTGGAGTCTGAAGGCATCCAAATATTAAAGATACTTGCTTCTGTTTGCATCACTTTTATCCCTATCATTCTTCTCCTACAGCCAAAACTCAGTCCCAGGCAGATGGCAACTACAGTAACCTCACTGTTCTGTCTGACTTCTACGTTAGGACACATAGACCATCTGAATAAACAATTTGATTCTGTGTCCCTATCCCTCTCATAGTCAAAGCTTCAGCCAGCACCAGACCTTAAACCTGCAGACTAAGAGTTTGTCAAAAGTCTAGAAAGAGCAGTCAATAACCTGGAAATAGCCTACAGAAGAGAAGACACAGAATCAAAAGCTACAATTTAAAAAAAAAAAGCTCCAGATGGGTGTCATTCAGAAAACCGATTCCAATGAAAACACTTGAGCTTCTCACTGTGTAAAATTGCTTTTACATCCATTCTATTGTAATTCAAACAGTTTCCCATATCTTACCTCCAAATGTAACTCCAGCAGATTCAAGTGTATTAAGGAAGAGGCAATTATTCTGGTGTTTCCCCTGCACCGATTATGGAGCCTCAAACCGTTTTACTCTTCTCAGCTCATGCCTTAGATTTTCAACTGCTTGAATGTGAAGGAAATCATAAAATGTCACGTTAAACAGGCTGCCTTCTGAGTTGCCTCACAAAGATTTTTATTTTTAATTTCTAGAGTGCGTTAATATGGGTTTTTCGGGGGTCAAAGAGCATTATCATTTCCCATCATCAGTTGTTGATGGGAAATTTTACATCCTGCAAGTTCCCATATAAAATAATTACATTAAACAATGGAGCTTTTTGTATCTTCCTGTTTTTCACAACAGGTTATGCTCACTGATATTGTTAGCTTATCATGCCAAATGTCCAAGATGCACAGGTGGTGTTAATTGAAGGGCAGAATGATTCAGGCATTGGTCACTTTAGCTTTGCAAGTTCTCCAGCATCTTGATTTTGAAATTCAGTAAAGTGAGATGAGGCCTTAGCCAGTTAAACGCTACTGCTCCCAAGCCTCACGTACACTCAGAAATATCTGAGCAGAAGCCACATTATCTACGTGAACAGCTTTGGTTGCTCCACAGCTATACTCAGATGCCCACCAAATATGAGATTATTTTGCTTTCTCTGACTTGGCTTTTACTAGCAGTCAGCCTCATTCCATCTCTTTTGTAGATGGTTGAAGACTGTGTGGATTCTGGGAGGCCTATGGGATAATGGTGGGCTTATGATTTTAAAAAGATTTTTAGGGAAGTTTTCTTGATGTGCATTTAATATTTAATTACAACTCTCTTTTATACACGTGTGTCTGTGGGTTTCAACATCTAAAGTGCACAGATTAACACATCCCCATAGCGGAGTGAACCTCCCTTCCGTCATGTCTATAGGTTTTTCTCCTTCCTATGGGCATCTGGACAATAATTCATCTGGGGAACGTCTGTTAAACCAAGACAATGGTGCTTCCCCAGCTTTCTGGGATGAGGGCCCAGGCCATTGGTTACTTTTATAAAAGTCTCCTGACACGTCCTAGTGATGTCAGTTTCTGGGATCATAGAGGCTTCCTCATCCTCGGTTGGTCTTGTTGGTAGATTCTATCCAGTAGGTCGGCTTCTAAAAAAACCCAATGTACAGGACAAGGAATGCTTTGTCAGTCCTGGGCCACCCTTATATCATTCTGATGTTTGAACACATCTTTGCAGCCCCCATGGCCATGCATCGTGCAAACGGCCTGGCTCTTTGTCACTAGCCCTCCAATTTAATCTGACTAGAAGGGTTCGTCATCTGGCCCTATCTCTGACAAGATTCTGTTTTGTTTTACTAGTCCTCTACTACCTGAGAGTGTTTCCATGATTAGCATAAGATTTTCATTGGTGTATTTCGTCATCCTCAGTGTGTCGTTAGTCTAAAAACCCTGCTGCGTGCTTTGCCCTTTGCATGACATTGCTGGCATTGGAAATAGCTGGGACTTGCACTCTGACCTACCTTACTGTACCTAGCTACAAATGGACATATTTTAAACAGGTTACAGTTTATCACCGGCCCATGTACCACCCTTGGAGCAGCATTGGGGTAGATAATAAATCACGAGTAGTCCTGCACAAGGAGATGGAGCCCTCTTGTCTGAGTGGTTACAAACACCAGCTGCTCCAGGCGCACAAAAGCTGCTTTTAATTCCAGGAAAGAGTTAACAACCTCAGAAAACCAGATGGGCAGTTCTTTCCACCTGCAGCCACCATCACTGCATGTGTTTGTTAAGATGGAGATGGCATTCTGGATTGGGTTGGGACATATGGGCTAATGTTGGACTTGTAGGCTTTGGCTGCACTGCTTTGGGATTTTTTTCTCCATGTGCATTTTCCTTTTATCTAAATCTCTCTTTTATCCATTTCAGTTTCTGTGGATGTATTTCTCTAATGTACTCAGACTAACACAACCAATATAAGAAAAGGCAATACACAGGTAAACACCCGTTTTCGTTTGGGAAAAACACTAAAGAGTGAAAAGCTGTTTTCCTCCATGCCATCTCTGGGTGGCACAAACATTTAATTGCTCAATTCGTAACTAAAACAATCATCTGAGCCCATAAGGTGGTACCTCAGAAGACAGACCTCGTGGTTTGCTTTGGAACTCACACACAGCCTGGCAGCCCATATGTCACACGGTTCAGTTTGGCTCTGCACACCTGGTAGTTCCATGACATGGAATCTACCCCACAGTAACTGTTTGAATGAAAGGTACTCAGTCCTGTGTTATGACAGGCCCCATCCTGACGATTCTGTCATGAGGCAGTCCTGACCGAAGTCAAATTCATCATTATTCTAGCTTGCCTTTTCTTATTTTTTTCCACATGTAGTTAAAAGACTTTATTAAGAAGGCTTTGAAGTCAAAAGTAACACTCTTGATAGAATTTTCTTTCATCCTTTAATCGGCTCTTCAAATATATAATCAGTGATTCAGCTGTAAGATCAAAGATTTCTTAATTTATTTAAATTAAAATACTTTTTGACTCTTAAAATTTAATCCATATAGTACATATTTAACTATAAATTGCTTACTTATACAAAAGAGGTAAAATTAAAAACAAACACAAAATATGAAATCCCCAACAAAACAGTAACTGAGCAGCTTTTTAAAAATTGTAAAAAACTAACAAGAGAAACCAATGTTTTGTGTCTGTGTTAATATTTTAAAAAAGTGAAAAATCTTAGGATGGGAGAATCCTACCCCCTGGCTTTCCATATCTCACCTTCATCAGTCTGTGGGCCTTGAATACATTGGATATAAAATTACAGCTACAATGGCAGCAGAGGTGTATAGCATAAGTGCATGCTACTTATGGTAAACTTTCTAAAAAAAGAAAGAGAGGCAGATGGTCATAATGCAGCTCATCATAACTATAATACAGCACAACTCAGAGATTGTGTTTTCTGGGTCTTTGAACAGATATGAGCCAATTGAGTTGTGGGCTGATGAACTGAATGTGAAATTGACCTGTTTTTTAAAAGCTTGAATGATCTGGAAGGCTAAATGGAATGGGGAAAAGTATGGTTTCAATCCTTGGAATAGTGATTTGGGGACCTTTCAGTCACCTGTTTCATGACAACAATTTACTTCCAACACTGTGGATAGTGACACACATTCAATGAAGCAAGTGCTTGGCTGCCAACCTTGAGCCGGCTCTATTACTGCCTACTCAGCCTATCCAGACATGTCCTAGCAAACTGGCATTATTTTTGTTAGCCAAATAAGTTTCTGATGGCTTATTTTTTCATTTTCCATAAACACACATTATTTAATAACAAATTTGTTTTTGATCTCCACAAATGAAAAGGTGGTTATAAAGTATAAACACCAGGGTTATTGAGTAAAAGGCACTGCAGGACACAGGGTACTGGGAACTTCAGAAGCCTAGGGATTTGGGTGGAAACACTGCTTGAGGCACACTGGGACACGGCTTGAGGTGGAATAGCCCTCATGCAGACCTACGAAGTGTGAAATCTAGGCAGTGAGCCCTCCTACTTAGTCACAATCACCGCCTCCTCAGAATTGTTTTGGAGTCAGGGGAGACTGCATATAAAGTCCCCAGAAAGGATCAGTGTCCAGGCTGGAGTCTGAAGGCGTCAAAATATTAAAGATACTTGCTTCTGTTTGCATCACTTTTATCCCTATCATTCTTCTCTTACAGCCAAAACTCAGTCCCAGTAAGATGGCAACTACAGTAACCACACTGTTCTGTCTGACTTCTACGTTCAGACACATAGAGCATCTGAATAAACAATTTGATTCTGTGTCAAGATCCGTCTCATAGTCAAAGCTTCAGCCAGCACCAGACCTTAAACCTGTAGACTAAGAGTTTGTCAAAAGTCTAGAAAGAGCAGTCAATAACCTGGAAACCTAGACTACAGAAGAGAAGACACAGAATCAAAAGCTACAACTGAAAAAAAAAATAGCTCCAGGTGGGTGTCATTCAGACAACCGATTCCAATGAAAACACTTGAGCTTCTCACAGTGTAAAATTGTTTTTACTTCCATGCTATTGTAATTCAAACAGTTTCCCATATCTCACCTCCAAATGTAACTCCAGCAGATTCAAGTATATTAAGGAAGAGGCAATTATTCTGGTATTTCTCCTGCACCGATTACGGAGCCTCAAACAGTTTTACTCTTCTCAGCTCATGCCTTAGATTTTCAAATAGTTGAATGTTAAGGAAAGAATAAAATGTCGCGTTAAACAGGCTGCCTTCTGAGTTGCCTCACCCAGATTTATGTTTTTCATAAATCTAGAGTGCCTCAATATGGAATTTTTGGGGAGTCAAAGAGCATTATCATTTCCCATCATCAGTTGTTGATGGGAAATTTTACATCCTGCAGGTTCCCATATACAATAATTACATTAAACAATGGAGCTTTTTGTATCTTCCTGTTTTTCACAACAGGTTATGCTCACTGATATTGTTAGCTTATCATGCCAAATGTCCAAGATGCCCAGGTTGTGTTAATTGAAGGGCGGAATGATTCAGGCATTGGTCACTTTAGCATTGCAAGTTCTTGAGCATCTTGATTTTGAAATTCAGTATAGTGAGATGATGCCTTAGCCAGTTAAACGCTACTGCTTCCAAGCCTCACGTACACTCAGAAATATCTGAGCAAAAGCCACATTATCTACGTGAAACAGCTTTGGGTGCTTCACAGCTATATGCACCTGCCCACCAAATATGAGATTATTTTGCTTTCTCTGACTTGGCTTTTACTAGCAGTCAGCCTCATTCCATCTCTTTTGTAGATGGTTGAAGACTGTGTGGATTCTGGGAGGCTTTTGGGATAATGGTGGGCTTATGAGATTAAAAAGATCTTTTAGGGAAGTTTTCTTGATGTGCATTTAATATTTAATTACAACTCTCTTTTATACACGTGTGTCTGTGGGTTTCAACATCTAAAGTGCACAGATTAACACATTCCCATAGCGGAGTGAACCTCCCTTCCGTCATGTCTATAGGTATTTCTCCTTCCTATGGGCATCTGGACAGTAATTTATCTGGGGAACGTCTGTTAAACCAGGACAATGGTGCTTCCCCAGCTTTCTGGGATGAGGGGCCAGGCCATTGGTTACCTTTATAAAAGTCTCCTGACACGTCCTAGTGATGTCAGTTTCTGGGACCATAGAGGCTTCCTCATCCTCGGTTGGTCTTGTTGGTAGATGCTATCCAGTTGGTCTGCTTCAAAGCAACCCCAATGTACAGGACAAGGAATGACTTGCCAGACCTGGGCCACCCTTATATCTTTCTGATGTTTGAACACATCTTTGCAGCCCCCATGGCCATGCATCGTGCAAACGTCCTGGCTCTTTGTCACTGGCCCTCCCCTTTAATCTGACCCGAAGGGTTCGTCATCTGGCCCTCTCTCTGACAAGATTCTGCCTTGCTTTACTATTCCTCCACTACCTGACAGTGTTTCCATGATTAGCATAAGATTTTCATTGGTGTATTTCGTCATCCTCAGTGTATCGTTAGTCTAGAAACCCTGCTGTGTGCTTTGCCCTTTACATGACATTGCTGGCATTGTAAATACCAGGGACCTGCACTCTGAACTTCCTTTCTGTACCTAGCTACAAATGGACATATTTTAAACAGGGCACAGTTTATCGCCGGCCCTTGTACCACCCTTGGAGCAGCATTGGGATAGATAATAAATCACGAGTAGTCCTGCACAAGGAGATGGATCCCTCATATCTGAGTGGTTACAAACACCAGCCGCTCCAGGCACACAAAAGGCGCTTTTAATTCCAGTAAGAGTTAACAACCTCAGAAAACCAGATGGGCAGTTCTTTCCACCTGCAGCCACCATCACTGCATGTGTTTGTTAAGATGGAGAGGACATTGTGGATTGGGTGGGACATATGGGCTAATGTTGGACTTGTAGACTTTGGCTGCACTGGTTTGGGATTTTTTTCCCATGTGCTTTTCCCTTTATCTAAAGCTCTCTTTTATACATTTCAGTTTCTGTGGATTTATTTCTCTAATGTACTCAGATTAACACAACTAATATAAGAAAATGCAAGACACAAGTAAGCACCCGTTTCCGTTTGGGAAAAACACTAAAGAGTGAAAAGCTATTTTCCTCCATGCCATCTCTAGGTGGCACAAACATTTAATTGCTCAATTCGTAACTAAAACGATCATCTGAGCCCATATGGTCGTACCTCAGAAGACAGACCTGGTGGTCTGCTTTGGAACCCACACACAGCCTTGCAGCCCCTATCTCACACGGTTCAGTTTGGCTCTGCACACCTGGTAGTTCCATGACTTGGAATCTACCCCACAGTAACTGTTTGGATGTAAGGTACTCAGTCCTGTGTTATGACAGGCCCCATCCTGACGATTCTGTCATGAGGCAGTCCTGACCGAAGTCAAATACCTCATGATTCTTGCTTTGCTTTTCTTATTTTTTCCACAGGTAGTTAAAAGACTTTACTAAGAAGGCTTTGAAGTCAAAAGTAACACTCTTGATAGAATTTACTTTCATCCTTTAAGTCGGCTCTGCAAATATATAATCAGTGATTCAGCTGTAAGCGAAGTAAGTCAGAAACAAAAGGACAAGTACAACATGAGTCCACTGAGGTAAGAATTTAAAAAAAATTTTTTTTTTAAAAAGCAAAAGTGGCATAGGGAAAAAAGCTACTGTATACAAACATTTTAGGGGTGAAGACGGTGTCGTATGGAAGAGACCAGACCAAAACCAGGGATGTACATGGTAGACAATGGTGGAGGAGGTGGGGAAAGGAAAACAAAAGGATGAATACAAGGAAGAAAAGGGTAGTGGGGTTATGGGGCATTAATCCACCCAAGGGGAGGGTATTGTTTACATCTCCACAGGGAAAGTGGGACCAGACTTCAACCCAGTGTCTCAAGGTTTGAATGCAATATCCCAGCGTGGAGGAGGGAACCGGTGGAGAGGTCTGGGAGGCTGGCCCCAGCACCATAAATTAAGTGGATTCCTGCCCCTCCCCTGAAAAGAATTTGTTCCAAAGGACGACATTGACTCTGCAGCTATGGGAGATGGACATATTTGATCAGAGCACACGGGAGCAGATGAAGTGGCAGGAGGAGAGAGTGGAGCACAGCCTGGCCCACCAGGCCGAGATGATGATGTTCCTGACTAGAGCAGCCAGTCCACAGAGAGAACAACATGGCTGGCCCTACTATGAGACATGATGCCCCTCAGTGACTAAGGGCGATACAGGGGACAGCACCGGAGACACAGTGTGGGAATTGCACCTGACCTGATCCCACCACACCGAGGCAAATCACTGGGGGAGTGCAGCGGAACAGCAAGGGAATGGAGTGGCAAGGTCCCCAGGGAATGCTGAAAGTGGACTTTGGGGCCAGGGCGTGGTGCCCCAACAGACTGGACTGGAAAACGCTCCTAAGGGCCAGCAAACGATCCCTGAACTAACTACAAGCTTTTCTCTTGTGAACTGCTTTGTTCTGTTCTTTGTCAGTGGTTTGTTTTTGTTGTTTTGTTGTCTGGTTGCATACTGTTGCTTTGTTTTCCTCTGTCTTGTTTTTGTGCATGTTAGTGTCTCCACAGGTCTGTCTGAATAGGACAGGCTGGATGAACTATCTGGAGGAAAAACAGCGGGACCGACAGTTCCGGGGCGACTTGGGGTGGGGGGCTAGGGGGGGTAAGGAAGTGGTGTTAACAAACCCAGGGACAAGGGAAAAACATGGGACCCCAAAGGGTAGAGAAGGGGGAGTGGCAGGCCTGGTGGGAAATGATCAAGGGTAAGGTTGCTTAGAGAAGAGGTATACTCTAGCCCAGGTGGCGATGAAGCATGGTAGTAGGGCAGGAGGAAGGTCAAGGGAGATGGAGGAAAGAGCTAGGAGTCAAAGGGCATTCATGGAGGTCTAGACAAAGACATGTACATGCAAATATATATAGGAGGATGGGGAAATAGATCTATGTGTCTATATTTATAGGTCAAGTATTAAGGTGGCGGAAGGAACTTGGGCCTCTACTCAAACACTCCCTCAATGCATGAATACCTTCTTTTATTAAATTGGAACTCTGTGATGCTCACTCTCCTGACACAACGGCTGGAGCCAAAGTGGGTGAACAAGTAAATGTGGTGAATAAAGCTGATGGTGCCCGGCTATCAAAAGAGATAGTGACTGGGGTCTTAAAGGCCTGAAGATAATCAAGTGGCCATCTAGCTCAGAAGCAACAAAGTCCACATGGAAGTGATCGAGTGGTCCCAGGGGGATCAGTTACCAGGCATCAAAGAACAAAAAATCATATCTTTGACTGCACACCTCCATGATAGGATCGCTGAAGACAAATGGGTGCATAAGCAAATGTGGTGAAGAAAGCTGATGGTGCCCGGCTATCAAAAGAGATAGTGTCTGGGGTCTTAAAGGCTTGAAGGTGAACAAGCGGCCATCTAGCTCAGAAGCAAATAAGCCCATATGGAAGGAGCACACCGGCCAGTGCGATCACGAGGTGCACAAGGGACCAGGTATAAGGCATCATGCAAAAAAAACAACAACGATATAAGTGTGTGTATATATGTGTATATGTATATGTATATATATATACCATATTAAATAAAGGGGGAAGTGCAGAGTGGAGACCCACGGCCCAAGTGTCGGCCAATGGAGAGCCCCTCATAGAGGCATTTAGGAGAGGAGATGGGTTAATTAGGGTGCGAGGTAGTACCGATGGGGAACACAGCTTTCCCCCAGATCCTGGATGCTTCCTCCCCCCAACTACCATGATCCGAATTCTACCTTGCAGGCCTGGATAGGACAGAGGCTGTACACTGGTGCATATGAGGGCTGGAGGTACAGGGAATCCAGGGTGGATGAAACTTTCAGGACCAAGGGTGTGAGGGACGATGCTGGGAGAGTGGAGGGTGAGTGGGTTGGAAGGGGGGAACTGATTGCAAGGATCCACATGTGACCTCTTCCTGGGAGAGGGACAGCAGAGAAGAGGGGAAGGGAGACTCCGGATAGGGCAAGATATGACAAAATAACAAGGTATAAATTACCCAGGGCACATGAGGGAGGGGGGAAAGGGGAGGGAGGGAAAAAAAAAGAGGACCTGATGCAAGGGGCTTAAGTGGAGAGCAAATGCTATGAGAATGATTGGGGCAGGGAATGTATGGATGTGCTTTATACAATTGATGTATGTATATGTATGGATGGTGATAAGAGTTGTATGGGTGCCTAATAAAATGTAAAAAAAGAAAATAGGAGAAAAAAATGATTAGGGCAGGGACTGTACAGATGTGCTTTATACAATTGATGTATGTATATGTATGAACTGTGATAAGAATTGTATGAGCCCCTAATAAATTGTTAAAATTTAAAAAAATAAAAATAAAAATAAATCAACATGATCATAAAAAAAGATCAAAGATCTGTTAATTTATTTAAATTAAAATACATTTTGGTTCTTAAAATTTATTCCATGAAGTACATATTTCCCTATAAATTCCCTACTTATACAAAAGAGGTAAAAAATAAAAACAAACACAAAATATGAAATCCCCAACAAAACAGTAACTGAGCAGCTTTTTAAAAATTGTAAAAAACTAACAAGAGAAACCAATGTTTTGTGTCTGTTTTAATATTTTAAAAAAGTGAAAAATCTTAGGATGGGGGAATCTAACCCCCTGGCTTTACATATCTCACCGTCATCAGTCTGTGGGCCATGAATACATTGGATATAAATTTACAGCTACAATGCATCAGAGGTTTGTGGTATAGCATGAGTACATGCTACTTATGGTAAACTTTCTAAAAAAAGAAAGAGAGGCAGATGGTCATAATGCAGCTCATCATAACTATAATACAGCACAACTCAGAGATTGTGTTTTCTGGGTTTTAACTGATAAGAGCCAATTGAGTTGTGGGCTGATGAACTGAGTGTGAAATTGACCTGTTTTTTAAAAGCTTCAATGATCTGGAAGGCTAAATGGAATGGGGAAAAGTATGGTTTCAATCCTTGGAATAGTGATTGGGGGACCTTTCAGGAACCTGTTTCATGACAACAATTTCTTCCAACAATGTGGATAGTGACACACATTCAATGAAGCAAGTGCTTGGCTGCCAACCTTGAACCGGCTCTATTACTGCCTACTCAACCTATCCAGACATTTTCTTAGAAACTGGCATTATTTTTGTTAGCCAAATAAGTTTGTAATGGCTTATTTTTTCATTTTCCATAAACCACATTATTTAATAACAATTTTTTTTGGTCCCCACAAATGAAAAGGTGGTTATGAAGTATAAACACCAGGGTTATTGAGTAAAAGGGACTGCAGGACACTGGGTACTAGGGACTTCAGAAGCGTAGGGATTTGGGTGGAAACACTGATTGAGGCACACTGAGACACCACTTGAGGTGGAATAACCCTCATGCAGACCTACGAAGTGTGATATCTAGGCAGTGAGCCCTCCTACTCAGTCACAATCACCGACTCATCAGAACTATTTTGGAGTCAGGGGAGACTGCATATAAAGTCCCCAGAAAGGATCAGTGTCCAGGCTGGCGTCTGAAGGCATCAATATATTAAAGATACTTGCTTCTGTTTGCATCACTTTTATCCTATCATTCTTCTCATGCAGCCAAAACTCAGTCCCAGGCAGATAGCAACTACAGTAACCAGACTGTTCTATCTGACTTCTACTTTAGGACACATAGACCATCTGAATAAACAATTTGATTCTGTGTCCCTATCCCTCTCATAGTCAAAGCTTCAGCCAGCACCAGACCTTAAACCTGCAGAGTAGGAATTTGTCAAAAGTCTAGAAAGAGCAGTCAATAACCTGGAAACCTTCCCTGCAGAAGAGAAGACACAGAATCAAAAGCTACAACTGAAAAAAAAAATTCTCCAGCGGGGTGTGATTCAGACAACCGATTCCAATGAAAACACTTGAGCTTCTCATAGTGTAAAATTGCTTTTACTTCCATACTATTGTAATTCAAACAGATTCCCATATCTCACCTCCAAATGTAACTCTAGCAGATTCAAGTATATTAAGCAAGAGGCAATTATTCTGGTGTTTCCCTTGCACCGATTTTGGAGCCTCAAACAGTTTTACTATTCTCAGCTCATGCCTTAGATTTTCAACTACTTGAATGTGAAGGAAATCATAAAATGCCGTGTTTCACAGGCTTCCTTCTGTGTTGCCTCACCCAGATTTATGTTTCTCATTTCTAGACTACCTCAATATGGGTTTTTGGAGGGGGTCAAAGAACATTATCATTTTCCATCATCAGATGTTGGTGGGAAATTTTACATCCTGCAGGTTCCCATATACAATAATTACATTAAACAATGGAGCTTTTTGTATCTTCATGTTTTACACAACAGGTTATGCTCACTGATATTGTAAGCTTATCATGCCAAATGTCCAAGATGCACAGGTGGTGTTAATTGAAGGGCGGAATGATTCATGCATTGGTCACTTTAGCTTTGCAAGTTCTCCAGCATCTTGATTTTGAAATTCAGTATAGTGAGATGATGACTTAGCCAGTTAAACGCTACTGCTTCCAAGCCTCACGTACACTCAGAAATATCTGAGCAGAAGCCACATTATCTACGTGAAGCAGCATTGGGTGCTCCAGAGCTAAATACACATGCCCACAAATGTGAGATTATTTTGCTTTCTCTTACTTGGCTTTTACTAGCTGTCAGCCTCATTCCATCTCTTTTGTCTATGGTTGAAGACTGTTTGCATTCTGGGAGGCCTATGGGATAATGGTGGGCTTATGAGATTAAAAAGATCTTTTAGGGAAGTTTTCTTGATGTGCATTTAATATTTAATTAAAACTCTCTTTTATACACGTGTGTCTGTGGATTTCAACATCTAAAGTGCACAGATTAACACATTCCCATAGCGGAGTGAACCTCCCTTCCGTTATGTCTATAAGTATTTCTGCTTCCTATGGGCAGCTGGAGAGTAATTCATCTCGGGAACTTCTGGTAAAACAGGACAATGTCGCTTCCCCAGCTTTCTCTGAAGAGGGGCCAGGCCATTCGTTACCTATAAAACTCTCCTGATACGTCCTAGTTATGTCTGTTTCTGGGATCATAGAGGCTTCCTCTTCCTCGGTTGGTCTTGTTGGTAGATGCTATCCAGTTGGTCTGCTTGAAAGCAACCCCAATATTCAGGACAAGGAAACGCTTTCCAGTCCTGGGCCACCCTCATATCTTTCTGATGTTTGAACCCATCTTTGCAACCCCGTGGCCATGAATCCTGAAAATGGCATGGCTCTTTGTCACTGGCCCTCCCCTTTAATCTGACGAAAAATGTTCGTCATCTGGCCCTCTTTTTGACAAGCTTCTGCCTTGAATTACTAGTCCTCCAGAACCGGACACTGTTTCATGATTAGCATAAGGTTTTCAGTGGTGTGTTCATTCATCCTCAGTGTGTCCTTAACCTGGAAACCCAGCTGCGCCCTTTGCCCTTTACATGACATTGCTGGCATTGGAAATACCAGGGACCTGCACTCTGACCTTCCTTTCTGTACCTAGCTACAAATGGACAGATTTTAAACAGGTCACAGTTTATCAACGGCCCATGTACCATCCTTGGAGCAGCATTGGGGTAGATAATAAATCACGAGTAGTCCTGCACAAGGAGATGGAGCCCTCTTGTCGGAGTGGTTACAAACACCAGCTGCTCCAGGCGCACAAAAGGCGCTTTTAATTCCAGTAAAGTGTTAACAACCTTAGAAAACCAGATGGGCAGTTCTTTCCACCTGCAGCCACCATATCTGCATGTGTTTCCTAAGATGGAGGAGGACATAGTGGATTGGGGTGTGACATATGGGCTAATGTTGGACTTGTAGACTTGGGCTGCACTGCTTTGGGATTTTTTCTCCATGTGCACTTACCCTTTATCTAAAGCTCTCTTTTATACATTTCAGTTTCTGTGGATTTATCTCTCTAATGTACTCAGACTAACACAACTAATATAAGAAAAGGCAGGACATAAGTAAGCACCCGTTTCCGTTTGGGAAAGACTCTAAACAGTAAAAAGGTATTTTCCTCCATGCCATCTCTGGGTGGCACAAACAATTAAGTGCTCAATTCATAACTAAAATGATCATCTGAGCCCATATTGTGGTACCTCAGAAGACAGACATGGTAGCCTGCTTTTGAACCCTCACACAGCCTTGCAGCCACTATATCACACTGTTCAGTTTGGCTCTGCACAGCTGGTGGTTCCTTCACTTGGAATCTACCCCACAGTAACTGTTTGGATGAAAGGTACTCAGTCCCGTGTTATGACCAACCCCATCCTGACGATTCTGTCATGAGGCAGTCCTGAGAGAAGTCAAACTCCACATGATTCTAGCTTTTCCTTTCTTATTTTTTTCCACAGGTAGTTAAAAGACTTTATTAAGAAGGCTTTGAAGTCAAAAGTAACACTCTTGATAGAATCCTCTTTCATCCTTTAACTCGGCTCTGCGAATATATACTAAGTGATTTAGCTGTAAGATCAAAGACCGGTTAATTTACTTAAAATTAAATATATTTTGGTTCTTAAAATTTATTCCATAAAGTACCTATTTCCCTATCAATTCCCTACTTATACAAAAGAGGTAAAAAATAAAAACAAACACAAAATATAAAATCCCCAACAAAACAGTAAATGAGCATCTTTTTAAAAATTGTAAAAAACTAACAAGAGAAACCAATGTTGTGTGTCTGTATTAATATTTTTAAAATGTGAAAAATCTTAGGATGGGGGAATCCTACCCCCTGGCTTTACATATCTAACCGTCTTCAGTCTGTGGGGCTTGAATTCATTGGATATAAAATCACAGCTACAATGGCATCAGAGGTGTGTGGTATAGCTTGAGTGCATGCTACTTATGGTAAACTTTCTAAAAAAAGAAAGAGAAGCAGATGGTCATAATGCAGCTCATCATAACTATAATTCAGCACAACTCAGAGATTGTGTTTTCTGGGTCGTTGAACCAATTGAGTTGATATGAGCCAATTGAGTTGTGGGCTGATGAACTGAATAGGAAATTGACCTGTTTTTTAAAAGCTTGAATGACCTGGAAGGCTAAATGGAATGGGGAAAAGTATGGTTTCAATCCGTGGAATAGTGATTTGGGGACCTTTCAGGAACCTGTTTCATGACGCTAATTTACTTCCAACACTGTGGATACTAACACACATTCAATGAAGCAAGTGCTTGGCTGCCAACTTTGAGCCAGCTCTATTACTGCCTACTCAGGCTATCCAGACATTTCCTAGCAAACTGGCATTATTTTTGTTAGCCAAATAAGTTTCTAATGGCTTATTTTTTCATTTTCCATAAAACACATTATTTAATAACAATTTTTTTATCAACACAAATGAAAATGTAGTTATACAGTATAAATACCAGGATTATTGAGTAAAAGGGACTGCAGGACATAGGGTACTAGGAACTTCAGAAGCCTAGGGATTTGGGTGGAAACACTGATTGAGGCACGCTGGGACACCGCTTGAGGGGGAATAAGCCTCATGCAGACCTACGAAGTGTGATATCTAGGCAGTGAGCCCTCCTACTCAGTCACAATCACCGACTCCTCAGAACTGTTTTGAAGTCAGGGGAGACTGCATATAAAGTCCCCAGAAAGGATCAGTGTCCTGGCTGGACTCTGATGGCATCAATATATTAAAGATACTTGCTTCTGTTTGCATCACTTTTATCCCTATCATTCTTTTCATGCAGCCAAAACTCAGTCACAGGCAGATGGCAACTACAGTAACCAGACTGTTCTGTCTGACTTCTACGTTAGGACACGAAGACCATCTGAATAACCGTTTTATTCTGTGTCTCTCTCCTTCCCATAGACAAAACTGCAGCCAGCACAAGACCTTAAACCTGCAGACTTAGAATTTGTCAAAAGTTTATAAAGAGCAGTCAATACCCTGGAAAGCTAGCCTGCAGAAGAGAAGACACAGAATCAAAAGCTACAACTGAAAAAAAAAATAGCTCCAGGTGGGTGTCATTCAGACAACCGATTCCAATGAAAACACTTGAGCTTCTCACAGTGTAAAATTGCTTTTAATTCCGTACCATTGTAATTCAAACAGTTTCCCAAATCTCACCTCCAAATGTAACTACAAGAAATTCAAGTATATTAAGGAAGAGGCAATTATTCTGGTGGTTCCCCTGAACCGATTATGGAGGCTCAAACGGTTTTACTATTCTCAGCTCATGCTTTAGATTTTCAAGTACTTGAATGTGAAGGAAATCATAAAATGTCGCGTTAAACAAGCTGCCTTCTGAGTTGCCTCACATAGATTTACATTTTTCATTTTTAGAGTGCCTCAACAAGGGTTTTTTTGGGGGGGGTCAAAGAGGATAATCATTTCCTATCATCATTTGTTTTGGGGAAATTTTACATCCTGCAGGTACCTGCATACAATAATTACATTAAACAATGGAGCTTTCTGTATCTTCCTGTGAACCTCCCTTCCATCATGTCTATAGGTATTTCTCCTTCCTAAGGGCATCTGGGCAGTAATTCATCTGGGGAACGTCTGTTAAACCAGGACAATGGTGCTTCCCCAGCTTTCTGTGATGAGGGGCCAGGCCATTGGTTACCTTTATAAAAGTCTCCTGACACGTCCTAGTGATGTCAGTTTCTGGGATCATAGAGGCTTCCTCTTCCTCGGTTGATCTTGTTGGTAGATGCTATCCCGTTGGTCTGCTTCAAAGCAACCCCAATGTACAGGACAAGAAATGGCTTGCAAGTCATGGGTCACCCTTATAGCTTTCTGATGTTTGAACCCATCTTTGCAGCCCCCATGGCCATGCATCGTGCAAACGGCCTGGCCCTTTGTCACTGGCCCTCCCCTTTAATCTGACCAGAAGGGTTCGTCAGCTGGCCCTCTCTCTGACAAGATTCTGCCTTGCTTTACTAGTCCTCCACTACCTGACAGTGTTTCCATGATTAGCATAAGATTTTCATTGGTGTATTTCGTTATCCTCAATGTGTCGTAAGTCTAGAAACCCTGCTGCGTGCTTTGCCCTTTTCTTGACATTGCTGGCATTGGAAATAGCTGGGACCTGCACTCTGACCTTCCTTTCTGTACCTAGCCACAAATGGACAGATTTTAAACAGGTCACAGATTATCACCGGCCCATGTACCACCCTTGGATCAGCAATGGAGTAGTTAAAAAATCAAGAGTAGTCCTGCACAAGGAGATGGAGCCCTCGTGGCTGAGTTGTTACAAACACCAGCCGCTCCAGGCGCACAAAAGGCGCTTTTAATTCCAGCAAAGAGTTAACAACCTCAGAAACCCAGATGGGCAGTTCTTTCCACCTGCAGCTACCATCACTGCATGTGTTTGTTAAGATGGAGGAGGACATAGTGGATTGGGGTGTGACATATGCGCTAATGTTGGACTTGTAGACTTTGGCTGCACTAGTTTGGGATTTTTTCTCCATGTGCATTTACCCTTTCTCTAAAGCTCTATTTTATACATTTCAGTTTCTGTGGATTTATTTCTCTAATGTACTCAGACAAACCCAAGTAATATAAGAAAAAGCAGGACACAAGCAAGCACCCGTTTCTGTTTGGGAAAGACACTAAACAGTGAAAAGCTATTTTCCTCCATGCCATCTCTGGGTGGCACAAACAGTTAAGTGCTCAATTCGTAACTTAAACGATCATCTGAACCCATATGGTGGTACCTCAGAAGGCAGACCTGGTGGTCTGCTTTTGTAAACTCACACAGCCTAGCAGCCCCTATCTCTCTCGGTTCAGTTCTGCTCTGCACACCTGCTAGTTCCATGACTTGGAATCTACCCCACAGTAACTGTTTGGATGAAAGATACTCAGTTCTAAGTTATGTCCGTTCCCATCCCGACGATTCTGTCAAGAGGCAGTCCTGACCGAAGTCAAATACCTCATGATTCTAGCTTTTCTTTTCTTATTTTTTTCCACAGGTAGTTAAAAGACTTTATTTAAAAGGCTTTGAAGTCAAAAGTAACACCCTTGATAGAATTTTCTTTCATCCTTTAAGTCGGCTCTGCAAATATATAATCAGTGATTTAGCTGTAAGATCAAAGATCCGTTAATTTATTTAAAATAAAATATATTTTAGTTCTTAAAATTTATTCCGTACAGTACATATTTCCCTATAAATTCCCTACTTATACAAAAGAGGTAAATATAAAAAAAACACAAAATATAAAAACCCCAACAAAACAGTAACTGAGCATCTTTTTTAAAATTGTAAAAAACTAACAAGAGAAACCTATATTGTGTGTCTTAGTTAATATTAAAAAAAGTGAAAAATCCCTGGATGGGGGATTCCTACCCCCTGGTTTTACATATCTCACTATCATCAGTCTGTGGGGCTTGAATACATTATATATAAACTTACAGCTACAATGGCATCAGAGGTGTGTGGTATAGCATGAGTGCATGCTACTTTATGGTAAACTTTCTAAAATAAGAAAAAGAAGCAGATGGTCATAATGCAGCTCATCATAACTATAATACAGAACAACTCAGAGATTGTGTTTTCTGGCTCTTTGAACTGATATGAGCCAATTGAGTTGTGGGCTGATGAACTGAATGTGAAATTGACCTGTTTTTTAATAGCTTGAATGATCTGGAAGGCTAAATGGAATGGGGAAAAGTATGGTTTCAATCCTTGGAATAGTGATTTGGGGACCTTTCAGGAACCTGTTTCATGACGCCAATTTACTTCCAACACTCTGGAGAGTGACACACATTCAATGAAGCAAGTGCTTGGCTGCCAACTTTGAGCCAGCTCTATTATCACCTACTCAGCCTATCCAGACATTTCCTTGAAAACTGGCATTATTTTTTTCAGACAAATAAGTTTCTACTGGCTTATTTTTTCAATTTCCATAAACCACATTTTTTAATAACAAAAATTTTTTTAATCTCCACAATTGAAAAGGTGGTTATAAAGTATAAACACCAGGGTTATTGGGTAAAAGGGACTGCAGGACACAGGGTACTAGGAACTTCAGAATCCAAGGGATTTGGGTGGATAAACTGATTGAGGCACACTAAGACACCTATTGAGGTGGAATAGCCCTCATGCAGACGTACGACTTATGATATCTATGCAGTGAGCCCTCCTACTCAGTCACAATCACCGACTCATGAGAACTGTTTTGGAGTCAGGGGAGACTGCATATAAAGTCCCAAGAAAGGATCAGTGTCCAGGCTGGAGTCTGAAGGCATCAATATATTAAAGATGCTTGCTTCTGTTTGAATCACATTTATCCCTATCATTCTTCTCATGCAGCCAAAACTCAGTCCCAGGCGGATGGCAACTACAGTAACCAGACTGTTCTGTCTGACTTTAACATTAGGACACATAGACAATCTGAATAAACCCTTTGATTCTGTGTCCCTCTCCTTCCCATGGACAAAAGTGCAGCCAGCACCAGACCTTAAATCTACAGACTAAGAGTTTGTCAAAAGTCTAGAAAGAGCAGTCAATAACCTGGAAACCTAGCGTGCAGAAGATAAGACACAGAATCATAAGCTACAACAGAAAATAAAAAAGCTCCAGGTGGGTGTCATTCAGACAACCGATTCCTATGAATACACTTGAGCTTCTCACGGTGTAAAATTGCTTTTACTTCCGTACTATTGTAATTCAAACAGTTTCCCATATCTCACCTCCAAATGTAACTCCAGCAGATTCAAGTTTATTAAGGAAGAGGCAATTATTCTGGTGTTTCCCCTGCACCGATTATGGAGCCCCAAACAGTTTTACTATTCTCAGCTCATGCCTTAGATTTTCAAGAACTTGAATGTGAAGGAAATCATAAAATGCCACCTTTCACAAACTGCCTTCTGTGTTGCCTCACCCAGATTTACGTTTATCATTTCTAGAGTGCCTCAACATGAGTTTTTTTGGGGGGGGTCAAAGAGCATTATCATTTCCCATTATCAGTTGTTGATGGGAAATTTTACATCCTGCACGTTCACGTATACAATAATTACATTAAACAATGGAGCTTTTTGTATCTTCCTGTTTTTCAAAACAGGTTATGCTCACTGATATTGTTAGCTTATCACACCAAATGTCCAAGATGCGCAGGTGGTGTTAATTGAAGGGCGGAATGATTCATGCATTGGTCACTTTAGCTTTGCAAGTTCTTGAGCATCTTGATTTTGAAATTCAGTAAAGTGAGATGATGCCTTAGCCAGTTAAATGCTACGGCTTCCAATCCTCACGTACACCCAGACATATTGGAGCAGAAGCCACATTATCTACGTGAAACAGCTTTGGGTGCTACACAGCTATATGCAGAAGCCCCCCAAATATGAGATTATTGCTTTCTCTGACTTGAATTTTACTAGCTGTCAGCCTCATTCCATCTCTTTTGTAGATGGTTGTGGATTCTGGGGAACCTATGGCATAATTGTGGGCTTATGAGATTAAAAAGATCTTGTAGGGAAGTTTCTTGATGTGCATTTAATATTTAATTACAACTCTCTTTTATACATGTGTGTCTGTAGTTTTCCACATCTAAAGTGCACAGATTAACACATTCCCATAGCAGAGTGAACCTCCCTTCCGTCATGTCTATAGGTATTTCTCCTTCCTATGGGCAGCTTGACAGTAATTCATCTGGGAAATATCTGGTAAATCAGGACAATGGTGCTTCCCCAGCTTTCTGTGATGAGGGACCAGGACATTGGTTACCTTTATAAAAGTCTCCTGGCACGTCCTAGTGATGTCTGTTTCTGGGATCATAGAGGCTTCCTTTTCCTTCGTTGGTCTTGTTGGTAGGTGCTATCCAGTTTGTCTGCTTCAAAGCAACCGCAATGTACAGGACAAGGAAAGGCTTGCCAATCCTGGGCCACCCTTATATCTTTTTGATGTTTGAACCCATATTTGATGCCCCTGTGGCCATGTATCGTGCAAACGACCTGGCTCTTTGTCACTGGCCCTCCCCTTTAATATGACCAGAAGTGTTCGTCATCTGGCCCTCTCTCTGGCAAGGTTCTGCCTTGGTTTACTAGTCCTCCACTACCTGACAGTGTTTCCATGATTAGCATAAGGTTTTCATTGGTGTATTGTGTCATCCTCATTGTGTCCTTAGTCTAGACACCCTGCTGCGCGCATTGCCCTTTAGATGACATGGCTGGCATTGGAAATAGAAGTGACCTGCACTCTGACTTTCCTTTCTGTACTTAGTTACAAATGGACATATTTTAAACATTCACAGTTTATCAACGGCCCATGTACCACCCTTGAAGCAGCATTGGGGTAGATAATAAATCACGAGTGGTCTCACACAAGGAGATGGAGCCCTCGTGTCTGAGTGGTTACAAACACCAGCCGCTCCAGGTGCACAAAAGGCACTTTTAATACCAGTAAAGTGTTAACAACCTCAGAAACCCAGATGGGCAGTTCCTTCCTCCTGCAGCCACCCACACTGCATGTCTTTGTTGAGATGGAGGAGGACATTGTGGATTGGTGTGGGACATATGGGCTAATGTTGGACTTGTAGACTTGGGCTGTACTGGTTTGGGATTTTTTCTCCATGTGCATTTACCCTTTATCTAAAGCTCTATTTTATACATTTCAGTTTCTGTGGATTTATTTCTCTAATGTACTCAGATTAGCACAACTAATATAAGAAAAGACAGGACACAAGTAAGCACCCGTTTCCGTTTGGGAAAGACACTAAACAGTGAAAGGTATTTTTCTCCATGCCATCTCTGGGTGGCACAAACAGTTAAGTGCTCAATTCATAACTTAAACGATCATCTGAACCCATATCGTGGTACCTCAGAAAGCAGACCTCGTGGTTTGCTTTTGAACCCTCACAGAGCCTTGCAGGCCCTATCTCACAAGGTTCAGTTTGGCTCTGCACATCAGGTTTCAATGACTTGGAATCTACCCCACAGTAACTGATTGGATGCACGTATACTTAGTCCTGAATTGTGACCGGCCCCATCCTGACGATTCTGTCATGAGGCAGTTCTAACCGAAGTCAAATACCTCACGATACTATCTTTTCTTATTTTTTTCCACAGGTATTTCAAAGACTTTGTTAGGAAGGCTTCGAAGTCAAAAGTAACACTCTTGATAGAATTTTCTTTCATACTTTAAGTCGGATCTGCAAACATATAATCAGTGATTTAGCTGTAACATCAAAGATATGTTAATTTATTTAAGATGAAATATATTTAATTCTTAAAATTTATTCCATAAAGTACATATTTCCCTATAAATTCTCTACTTATACAAAAGAGGTGAAAAATAAAAACAAACACAATATATAAAATCCCCAACAAAACAGTACCTGAGCATCTTTTTAAAAATTGTAAAAAACTAACAAGAGAAACTAATGTGTGTGTTTGTTAATATTAAAAAAAGTGAAAAATCTCTGAATGGGGGACTCCCACCCCCTAGCTTTACATATCTCACCTTCATCAGTCTGCGGGGCTTCAAAACTTTGGATATAAACTTACAGCTACAAAGGCATTAGAGGTGTGTGGTATTGAATGGGTGCATGCTACTTATGATAAACTTTCTAAAAACAGAAAGTGAAGCAAATGGTCATAATACAGCTCATCATAAGTATAATACAGCACAACTCAGAGATTGTGTTTTCTGGGTCTTTGAACGGATATGAGCCAATTGAGATGTGGGATGATAAACTGAATGTGAAATTGACCTGTTTTTTAAAAGCTTGAATGATCTGCATGCTAAATGGAATGGGAAAAAGTATGGTTTCAATCCTTGGAATAGTGATTTGGGGACCTTTCCGGAACCTGTTTCATGACGCCAATTTACTTCCAACACTGTGAATAGTGACACACATTCAATGAAGCAAGTGCTTGATTGCCAACTTTGATCCGGCTCTATTTTGCCTACTCAGCCTATCCACACATTTCCTTGCAAACTGGCGTCATATTTTTTAGCCAAATAAGTTTTTAATGGCTTATTTTTTCAAGTTCCATAAACCACATTATTTAATAACAATTTTTTAATCTCCACAAATAAAAATGTGGTTATAAAGTATAAATACCAGGGTTATTGGGTAAAAGGGACTGCAGGACACAGGGTACTAGGAACTACAGAAGCATAGGGATTTGGGTGGAAACACTGATTGAGGCACACTAAGACACTGCTTGACGTGGAATAGCCCTCATGTGGACCTATGACGTGTGATATCTAGGCAGTGAGCCCTCCTACTCAGTCACAATCACCGACTCCTCAGAACTGTTTTGGAGTCAGGGGAGACTGCATATAATGTCATCAGAAAGGATCAGTGTCTAGGCTGGAGTCTGAACGCATCAATATATTAAAGTGACTTGCTTCTGTTTGTATAACTTTTATCCCTATCCTTCTTCTCCTGCAGCCAAAGCTCAGTCCCAGGCGGATGGCAACTACAGTAACCAGACTGTTCTTTCTGAATTCTACGTTAGGACACATATACCATCTGAATAAACCCTTTGATTCTGTGTCCCTCTCCTTCCCATAGACAAAACTGCAGCCAGCACCAACCTTAAACCTGCAGCCTAAAGGTTTGTCAAAAGTCTAGAAAGAGCAGTCAATACCCTGAAAACCTAGCCTGCAGAAGAGAAGACACAGAATCAAAAGCTACAACTGGAAAAAAAAATCTCCAGGTGGGTGCCATTCAGACAACCGATTCTAATGAAAACACTTGAGCTTCTCACAGTGTAAAATTGCTTTTACTTCCATTCTATTGTAATTCAAACAGTTTCCCATATCTCACCTCCAAATGTAACTCCAGCAGATTCACGTTTATTAAGGAAGAGGCAATTATTCTGGTGTTTCCCCTCACCGATTATGGAGCCTCAAACAGTTTTACTATTCTCAGCTCATGCCTTAGATTTTCAACTATTTGAATGTGAAGGAAATCTTAACATGCCGCGTTTCATAGGCTGACTTCAGTGTTGCCTCACCCAGATTTAGGTTTTTCATTTCTAGAGTGCCTCAACATGAGTTTTGTTTTTTTTTTTGGGGGGGGGGTGAAGGAGCATTATCATTTTCCATCATCAGTTGTTGATGGGAAATTTTACATCCTGCAGGTTCCCGTATACAATAATTACATTAAACAATGGAGATTTCTGTATCTTCCTGTTTTTCACAACAGGTTATGCTGACTCATATTGTTAGCTTATCACGCCAAATGTCCAAGATGCACAGGTGGTTTTAATTGAAGGGCGGAATGATTCATGCATTGGTCACTTTAGAATTGCAAGTTCTTGAGCATCTTGATTTTGAAATTCAGTAAAGTGAGATGATGCCTTAGCCAGTTAAACCTCACGTACACTCAGACATATCTGAGCAGAAGCCACCTTATCTACGTAAAACAGCTTTGGGTGCTCCCCAGCTATATGCAGATGCCCACCAAATATGAGATTATTTTGCTTTCTCTGACTTGGCGCTTACTAGCTGTCAGCCTCATTCCATCTCTTTTGTAGATGGTTGTGGATTCTGGGGGGCCTGTGGCATAATGGTGGGCTTATGAGATTTAAAAGATCTTTTAGGGAAGTTTTCTTGATGTGCATTTAATATTTAAGTACAACTCTCTTTTATACACGTGTGTCTGTGGATTTCAACATTTAAGTGCACAGATTAGCACATTCCCATAGCGGAGTGAACCTCACTTCTGTCATGTCTATAGGTATTTCTCCTCCCTTGGGCAGCTGGACAGTAATTTATCTGGGGAACGTCTGGTAAACCAGGACAATGGTGCTTCCCCAGCTTTCTGTGATGAAGGGCCAGGCCATTGGTTACCTTTATAAAAGTCTCCTGACACATCCTAGTGATGTCTGTTTCTGGGATCATAGTGGCTTCCTCTTCCTCAGTTGGTCTTGTTGGTAGTTGCTGTCCAGTTGGTCTGCTTCAAAGCAACCCCAATGTACAGGACAAGGAAAGGCTTGCCAGTCCTGGGCCACCCTCATTTCTTTCTGATGTTTGAACCGATCGTTGCAGCTCCCGTGGCCATGCATCCTGCAAACGGCCTGGCTCTTTTTCACTGATCTTCCCCTTTAATCTGACCAAAAGTGTTCGTCATCTGGTCCTCTCTGACAAGGTTCTGCCTAGTTTTAGTAGTCCTCCACTACCTGACACTGTATCAGTGATTAGCATAAGGTTTTCAGTGGTGTATTTCGTCATCCTCAGTGTGTCCTTATTGGGGGCTCTTACAACTCTTGTTCCAATCCATACACCAATTGTATCTGACATAGTCATACGTATATTGCCATCATTCTTTTCTAGACATATACTTTCTATTGAGCCCTTGGGATCAGCTCCCCTTTTTTTCCTCCTCCCCACTCGTGGTTTCTTGATAGATTTTAGATTGTTATTATTTTCATATCTCACATCGACCATTGTCTCTTTTATCCTCAGCTTTCTGTTGCTCCTCTCCCTGCGAGGGGTGTGTGGTTATATGTCATTCATTGCTATCGGTTCCCCTTCCTCCCATCCTCTACCCCCCTTCCCCCTACCCTTTTGGTATCTCTATTCCCATTCCTGTTCCTGGGTTCCATGTGTTGTGAGTTTTATCTCTTCCTAATACCTATGCACTCTAGTCCATAGTGGGAAGCTGCACTGGGGTGATGATAGTGGGGGGTTTGGAGGCCTCAAGGGGACAGAGGCAGATTGTGTGATTCATTGATGCGATCCATGTCTCCTCATGGGGGCCTCCACCTAGTGGGACACGGCATCTGGGAGGCTTGTGGCTTTCTCCTGAGACAGCATGGTGGCCAAGGGCCCGGGCATTGAGGGTGGGACTCTGGGCCTGGGGTGGCAGCACTTGCAGAAGCCACCCTCTCCCCCAGGCACCCACCTGGATACGGACTAGCACGTGAGACAGTTGGCTGTGAACTTTGAGGGTGGCCTCAGCATCTCAGAGCAGGTGGGGTCTGGCCTGAGTCAGCTCCCACTGCTCCAACCAGGAAGCCCTGCCCCCAGGCGGGGGTCAGCAGTTATCCCAGCATGATCATTCCTCCCCCTCAACTTCTGTCTGGTCAGCCCTTCAGCTTCCTGTCTGGGTTTAGGTCTTGTCCTAAGCTCCCAGAGGGCCACCGTCCTGAGATCTTGCTCAGCGCTTCAGGCCTTTCTGCAAACTCTCCTCCCAGAAGCCCATTGTCACTAGCAGTTTACCCCTTGCTCTAACGATGCTCCAGGAGGCCTGCTTGGGAAGTGTTGGGCTTTTGCCTGGTTCAGTCCCACTAACTGCTCCTCAGGAGAAAGAAGAGGTTCCCCGCTCCTGGAAAGATTTACTGGCTTGCAAACCCTCTGGAGCATCCCCATGAGTCAGCAGGTGGGGTCATTCTAAAGCCCGGCACTCCGCAGGTAGCCACGTTGTGTGCCACCCAGGCATGCTGTGTGTTTGGAGGAGACTGCACACCCTTCAAAGGTAGAAGCTGCACCCCTCCATGGTTCTTGCATGCAGCAAATGCAGGGCCCCTGAGACTCTGGGCCAGCCTCTGGTCTAGGATCATGGGCAAATCGTTATCTCGCCTAAACTCCATCTGGGCTGGAAACGCAGTAGCTTGAACTGTGACCTGGGTCAGCCTGGTGCTGTGCAGGGCATCCTCAGCCCAGCTCAACTCTTCCCAGAACGCCCCTGAAGGTGCAGGGAGCCCCTGGCTTGGGAAAGTGACCCTGCTAAGTGGGCTTTGTGACCAGGATCCCTGATCCACCGACCCAGCTTTGCCTCCTCCACAGGCCGCAGACAGCAGGGGCTGCCCTGGGTTCCCTGAACTCGGGCCCTCTCCAGAGACAGTGTGGGCAGGACCTGGAGGGTGTGGAAGTGAGTCGTACCGGGAAAGTGGATGGAGGAACGGAGGGTAGGGTAGATGCTGGGTGGGCTGAGGGGGCAGGAGATGCCCTGCAGAATTCTAGAACCAGGGCTGAGGGATGTGGGAGCTATTGGGGCCATCTGGCCCTTTCGTGAGTTTTAGGAGCTGCCTGAACCCCATCCACATTGACCCTGTCCAGCCCCACCTTTGGCAGATGCTGGAAGAGAAGTTCAAGGTCTTCCGGAAGAAAGGGCAGAGTGTGGGGCTGCCAGGGTGCAGGCCCTGAGGGAGCTGGCTGGCAGGTGCCCTGGAACTCGCCTCCCCCAGCTCCATGGCCCAGAGTCAAGTCCACAGGAGCTGCGTTGAGGCCACATGGGTGAGGCTGGACAAGGCAATGAAAGCCCGCACAGAGGTGGGTGCCCAGGGGGACAGGCCAGCGACAGCCAAGGGGCTCGGGACACAGGGGCCTACCCCAGATGTGTGTGCGTGTGTGTGCATGAGTGAGTGTGTGTGTGCTCATGTGTAGGGGTGGGCATGTGGGTGTGTGCATGCGTACTTCTGTGTGTATTCTCGTGTGCGGATGTGTTTTTGAAGGGGCATGGCTGACTTCAGCTCCCAGCATCAATCAGCCTTCCCCGTTCAACCACGCTCCTTCCTGCCCCCATTTTGGAGTCCTTCAGCGCAGGTCACTCCTTGTGGCAGGAGCATGAAGTGGGCTCTCCCAATGCTCCCTGAGCAGGGGCCGCAGTTTCATTGGGGGCACAGGCCCTGCTGGTCTTCTTGCTGACCACCACTCTTAGAGCTCCCTGCCTCCCATCCCCACACCCTCCTTTCTCGGGAACTGGTGTCTCAGTGCACTGAGCACCTGACAGGTCCTGCAACCGAAATCCAGGGGCTGGGTGGCCCTGGGGCCAGCCCTCTCCTCACTGACTGTTGGAGGTGCTACAGGCAGTCCCCCTGACAGGCAGCCCACTCACTCCCTGAGCTGCCGTCCACATGTGCTCAGGGCTCCCCATCTTTTTGCCTTTGTCCCAACATGCGTGTCAAGACCCTTTCCTCCCTCGGGCCCTGCCTGTGGCCCCCGGGCCTCATCAGGAACCTGCTGTGATCAGAGGAAACCATCCATCTTCTAACCACCGAAGGGCCAGGAGGCGCGAATGTACAGCGATGATAATAGGTAAAGGTCACGGTAAAGTCACAGAGGACAGGAAAGGCAGGGGCGAGAGAATATAATACAGAGTCAGACATGTTTTATTAGGCATGCTCACTTCAGCTCCTCTTGATGGACCACGTGGAACTGGGAGAAGTGGAACCTTTGATATCTTGGGACGTATATAGGGAGCCTGGAGACACACCTCTTCAGTAGTGACATGGGTCACAAGGTGGGCGGTATCTATTTTAAGGCCTCTGTATTTGAGCTCACCAAGTTGAGGAAAGCTAATACCTGCATTAGGGGAAGCTACAAGGGGGGCTGGGTGTCACGGTGGGAAGAGAGGGCAAAAGGATCATATCTGCTTCTACATAGAGATACAATCAGCCATGTGCTCACATTAAGGCAGCCTAGATGTTAACGGAGAATCCATTGGAATGATTTTTAAAGCAGGATAATGTACTTGGACTTTACCTCTAACTTACCAAATAGAGGCTTTCCTACCGTGGAATACCAGCTTTCCAGATTCTCCCTGTTATAAGTTAGGGAATAGAGTCTTCGTCCTATTTCCCTCCGTGTTAACGCCCCACAAATCCCCAAGCCACAGTCTTTGCTCAAAAGGAGGTGGCCCTGTTCTCAGGGAGAAAGTTGCTGGCCCTCCTTCCCGCTGAGCCCTCGACTTCCACAAGGCGGCGCTCGAGCTGTGGGGCCACATGCAGAAGGTGGCCTTGGTGGAAGGTGCTGTCCTTGGCCACGACCTGGCGTCTGTGGAGGTCCTGCAGCGCCAGCACCGCCTCCTGCAGGGGAGGGCCCCAGTCCCTCCCCCCCGCAAGAACCCCTCTTTGTAGGCAATGGATGGATGAGGAGCCCTCACCCCCAGCTGACCCCAGGCAGGACTGCAGCCTGCCCCAGCCCCCTCGGGGATGGGGGGTGACGGGCCTGGGTTTGACCTAGGCAGGGGTACAGCCAGGATGGACTGCAGAGTCCTAGGTGGAGGAGCATTCAGCCTGCTCTCTGCCAGCTGCAGAGGGAGCTGGTGGCTGTGGACGAGGTGGTGGTTCAGATGGGGATGGAGGCCATCCAGGTACACCCTGCGGTCCAGGAGGGCCTGGCTGGGGAGCTGGCTGAGGTGCAGGAGGGGTGGGCCACCTGGACATTTAGGCCTGGGAGCAGGGCCAGCAGCTGGAGTGGGTAGCCCATGGCCACGCCTTCCTCAGGCACTGCCAGGAACTGCTGTATGTGCCACCCCACCTGGATGGGGGCTCGCTCTGTTCCATGCGGGTGGGGGCACCCAGCTCTTCCCTGCCTCCTCCCTGTTCTGCCCTCTGGCCCCGAGACCTGTTCCCATGCCCTGTCCCCCACGCAGCACTCGGGCTCAAGAGAAGCAGGCGCTAGTCTATATCCTCAGAAGGGCCAGCTGGTGCCAAGGAGACACTGGGGCAGGAGCTCTGCCTTAGAGCCCAGGCAGTGCGGCCGGCGGGGTAGCAGCTGCTGGACACCAGCCACGTCATGGCCCCAGAGATGTGTGGGCTGAGTGCTAGGGCCAGGGTGTTGCGTGGCCAGAGCTCCCTTTCCTGCTTCTCCCTGCTCCACGGTAACCCAGCCCTGCCCCACCCAGATGACACCCTGCGCCCCTCCCAACAGCCCTCTGCCCCCCAGGACACAGTGTCTCCGGGAGCTGGACAGGCAGGTGCAGGAGCTCCGGACAGCCTGGGCCCTTCACCAGGAGCACTGCCAGGTGAGCCAGGACCAGGAGGAGCTGCGGGGAATGCTGGGTCAGGCCGAGGTCTGGCTGGCCTCCTGAGAGGACCTCCTGCTAGACCCTGACTGTGGGGTGAGCATGGATCCGCCCCTTAGAGGGCCACATGCCTGGCACCAGGACTTGGAAAGGCAGCTGGCGGCCCAGGACGAGAAGCTCACCCAGCTCCAAATGTAGGTGAGGGTGTGGAGGGCGGGACTGAGGAGGGGTCGAGGGGCCTCCACCTGCGGTGGGGTCTCCAGAGCATTGATCTGCCCTGAGGGACACCCCTTCGGGGAAACAGCCGCAGGGTCCTCTCCTCCATGGGCAGTGTGGCTCTGTGGGGTCCATCACAGCTTCTTCTGCCCAACTGCTCCCTCCCCTCCTCCTCCTGGTTTCCCCCTCTGAGAGCTGCCTCCAGAGCAAGCCCTGTGGGACATAGAGGGTCACTATGGGTGGAAACCAATCAATAATCTCATGGGTGCAGAGCACATTCTGAGGAACACAGGGGAGGTGACACTAGCTACAGAGAATCTGAGTGGAGCGAGGGTTTGTAATCCTTGTGTAGGCTGGGGGTGGGGCTGATGGGGGGGGGATTGATACCACAGGATCCTGTGGGGCTGAAAGTGAGGACCTGAGGGTGGACGGGCAGAGGGAGTGCCCCATCCTCTGAGGCAGGAAGGTGGTCAGCTAGGGTGAGCACGGAGGAAGATGAGCAGGGGCTGCTGCAGTCACGCAAATGTCACGTAAGAATCTCACTTTAGTATAAAATGTTTGTCTCCATTGCAAAGGCACCTCTAGCAACTAGGATCCCTTCTCTCCCCATCTGGAGTTGACGAGTGAAGAAAATCAAAAACTGAAGCAAAGCAGTCCACAGGACTAACGGACCACCAACACCACAGCCCTCCATCCTTGTCTTGGCGACCAGGAGAGTTAGATGGTGCCCAGTCACCGCCTCAAACTGCTCTGGTTGAGCTCAAACTGGCAACTTGTGCACAGCTTGAAAACCAATGGAAGTTGACTTCATGAAGAGAGGGCATTACAAGTTTGACAGGGACTGCTGGAACCCCGAGACCAGGGCCCTTCACATCCAAAACAGAGCCCAGCGCCGGGAATCACCCCTGCCCAAGCAAAAGTCGAGCTGATAAAGTGAACGCATGGCACCTGTGAGGCAAGTGCTTCCCAGAGCAAAGGTGAGCATTTGCCCTCAAAATTCAGGAGGGAGGGTTGGGCCAGGGAGGAGGCAAGAAGAGTGCTGTGTTATATTATGAGGGCTGCAAACAAAATGTGTAGAAATTGTTAAACTGCTCTGCATGTTTCCACTTAAAACAAAACCCCTCTATATTAAAATTCATATATATATGTGCATTATATGTGTGTATATATATATTAGTCAAACCCAAGGTCAGAAAAAGGCATGCCCCGGGCTGCTGCTCGTGGCAAGGTCAGTGGTCTGAAACCCATCAGAAAGACGCGGCTCGGCTGTCTGTCCCCGTAGTGACAGCCTCAGAGAGCCGCAGGGGCCGTCGTGTGCTCTCCTACAGGGCCTCGATGATAGAAATCGACTCGATGGCAATGATTTGAGTGCTTTGAAGGTCAGAAACTGTAGACAGTGATCTATAAACGTCCTTCTCTCCTGTAAGGTGTCTGTAACACAATCAAAGGAAAACAATCGGTCTGCTCTCCAGATTTTCAATGGGACCATTTTCATGGAGCCTGGCCACACACTGCCAGGCTGTGCCTTCTCAGATCCGCTGGCACTGCTATGGAGGTTGTGGGCCCTGCAGGAGTGGGGGACTCTCCAGCTTGCTCCCCAGCAATAGAGGCACTAGGCCAAGACTGGAAGAGCCCCGGCGGGGGAGAGTGGGAGGTTGAGGCAGTCACTGTGCCATGCTTCTGACACTCTTCATGTGGCTGCTATGGTCACCCTTGACCTCAGGGAAGGCCAAGGGTCACCAGGGCAGAAAACACTTCCTTTTTATGGTGAGGGCCATATCGGGTCTCAACTCCACTGCTAATTAGCTGTGGTCTCTAGCAAGTAACCCAGACTCTCGGTGCACCCAGTTTCCCCAGTGCTATCTGGAGTCCCCAGAAGGGCCAGGTACAGCCAGGCTGCTTGCAGCTGGGCCAGAACCAGCAGCTGCCCTCACTGTGCCCTGAAGCCAGAAGCCCAGAACTCAAAGGCTGAGCTTTGCTGAAGGTCGTCCGACATGGCCTCTCAGCTTAAGTAAGGGGTCCCAAGCTCCAGGCTGCACAAGTTGCTCCCTGGAACACTTGGCCCTGGCCCCTAATGTGGGCACACAGAAAGCCAGTTCACGTCTCAGGGGTTTGGCAGAGCCGCAGAAGAGCAAGGGTCTCCCTGGAAACCCCTCCACCCCATGCCCAGCACCTCCCCCAAACTCAAACCCTGCTCCAGGCTGCTGGTACTCACTCTAAGTCCTGTCACCACTGCTGGGCCCTGGGGGCAGTGCTGGGCCGCCACTCCAGCAGGCTCTCCGCTAGTGGGGCAGGCTGCCCCCTGGTGGCCACCCATCTTCACTTGGTGCCGAAACATTGCAAACTTGGTTAAGAGGAGCTGAGAAAAGAGGAGAGGGGTCACAGGGGGCCCTGGCTGGTGGGCTGTGAGACACCTCAGTGAGTGACTGGGCAGGGAAGGACTGGACAGCCACAGAACTTGCCCCTCTATGCATAGAGGGGAATAGGAAGCCACAGCTGTCCTCAGTCCAGACTGATGTTCCCCATCAGCCCCTTGTGCATGCAGCCCCCCCTCCTCCACCCGTCTTCATTCGGCTCCAGGGCCCCTTCCTTGTCCCTAGCCCCTTCCTCACTAGGGTGTGCTCATAGTCTTCTCTCCTCTGGCCACCTGCTGCTGGCTGCTCAGCCAGCTCTGCAAGTCCTCTGCTTCCCTCAGGAAGCCCTGCAGTGCCAGCATCCTCTTCAGATCCTGGCCCCTGTGGTGACAGCCTGAGTCCCCCAACAGTTAGTGTGCATGTGTCCACACTCTGGAGGACAAGGGACCCAATCAAAGGGGCTGCCTGAAGGACAAGGTTCTTCATGGTCTTTTCCCAGGCTGCTCCTCTGGATTCAATAAGCAAACCCAGGGCAGGGGGAGTTGGGGCTGGCGAGGGTGTGGCTTTGGGGAAGGGCAGGTGACTGGAGCCAGGGAGCCGAGCCCCTGCCCTGCAGGCTCTCCTCAAAGGTTTGTGGGAAGAGGAAACAGTGAAGGACTCATCTTTTCCTGACACATGTCTACAGGCCTCTGTCACGGTTCTCTTCAAGGCAGGGGTAGCATCTAGGGGAATAAGCAACCCCAGCCAGTTTTCTGGTACCCAGGGATGCAGTGACCCTCACTGTTGGGCTGCCAACTCCCGCAGTGTCTGCAGCTGCTTCCAGAGCCTCCCCTGCATCACACTCAGCTGCTCTGAGACCTCAGTTACAAGGATCTACATATAACTTCCTCCCTGGGGGATGGACAACACAAAAGTGTGTGAAGGGAGACAAAATATGTAAGATCTGACAAATTATCAAGGGTTCATGAGTGAGGGGGGAACAGGGAGGGCGGAGAAAAATGATGACATGATGCCAGGGCCTTAAGTGGAGAGCAAATGTTTTGAGAATGATAAGGGCAATGAATGTACGGATGTGCTTTACACAACTGATGTATGTATGGATTGTGATAAGAGTTGTATGTGCCCCTAATAATATGATTTAAAAAAATTAAATCATTTAAATTTCTTAGGACAATGCCATTTGTATTTCAAAGCAACAATCACGAAAGCTACTTTTTCACCTTCACTATCTTCTATTTAGTTTTAGATAGAGCAAAAACAATTCTGATGCCTTTTTATGAGATGTAATGCAAGTAGACATAAATTTATGCATAATTAAAAATTTGAATGAACAAAATATTTTGTTAAAGAATTTGAACTTTTGTGAAAATCATAGAAAACATATAGCATTTTATTGAAGGGTTGGGAAATTTTTCCTCTATTTTATTCTAGTATTTGGTCTGAGGTTCTTACGGCATATTCTGATTGTTGTCATGTAAGAGAATGTACATTCCATGTAAGAGAAAACTTTCCTTATAATATTTTCCTATCCATTGCTTCCTGCTGAATCTCTCATTTGTTCTTTTATCATTTTTTCCTATAAAACACCCAGGGTGCTTAATTTTATTCTTATTAATCATTTATATAAGTTAGGAAAATATTTATTATATATACATTTTTATTAAAAATCTTTTCTTGGAGACTCTTACAACTTTTGTTGCAATCCATATTGATTGCATCAGGCATTTTGTACATATGTTGCCTTCATTCATTTATAGACATTTCTTTCTTTTTCTTTTTTAAAATCATTTTATTGGGGCTCATACAACTCATCACAATCCATACATACACCAATTGTGTAAAGCACACTTATACATTCGTTGCCTTCATCATTCTCAAAATTTGCTTTCCGCTTGGGTTCCTGGAATCAGCTCATTTCCCCTTTCCCCTCTCCCCCTCTCACCCTGCACCTCTTCCCTCATGAACGCTTAGTAATTTATACATTATTATTTTCTCTTATCTTACACTGCGCGGCGTCTCCCTTCGCCCAATTTTCTGTTGCCCATCTCCCAAGGGGAAGTTATATGTAGATCCTTGTGATCGGTTTCCCATTTCTACACCTACTTCCTCCCAGTATCGCCACTCTCACCGCTGGTCCTGGGGGGTTCATCTGTCCTGGATTCCCTGTGTTTCCAGTTCCTGTCTGTACCGCTGTGTATCTTCTGGTCTAACCAGGTTTGCAAGGTAGAATTGGGATCCTGAGAGGTGGGGGGGGGAAGCGTTTAATAACTAGAGGAAGGTTGTGAGTTTCATTATTGCTACACTGAACCCTGAGTGACTCATCTCCTTCCCACTACCCCTCCGCAAGGGATGTCCAGTTGTCTACAGGTGGGCATTGGTACCCCGTCATGCACACCCCTCATTCACGATGATATAATCCCCCCTCCCGCCTTTGTTGCTTGAAAACTGGTCCCCTCAGCCCTTCATGATCACACATGTTGGTGTGATGCTTCCATGTGGGCTTTGTTGCTTCTGGGCCTGCTTGTTTACTTTCAAGCCTTTAAGACGTGGGACGCTATATCGCTTGATAGCCGGGCACCATCAGCCTTCTTCACCACACTTACTTATGCACACATTCATCTTCAGCGTTTATGTGGGGAAGGTGATCACACAAGGATGGTTTTTGTTCTTTGGTGTCTGCTACCTGATCCCTTCAACACCTCGTGCTCACTTAGGCTTGTGTGCTTCTTCTCTGTGGGCTTTGTTGCTTCCGAGCTAGATTTCAGCCTGTTTGCCTTGAAGCACTTAAGACCCCCAGAGTTTCATTATATTGTTCAGAGAGTGGCTATGAGCGAAACCCACTCGACTGCACCCAACAACAATAACAACAGGACTTGTGCTTCTAACAATATGCTGAAGAAAACCTTAAGAGAATCTCCCCTTCGTTTAGAGCAACGGCTCTCGACCTGTGAGTCGTGCCTACTTAGGGGGTCAAACAGCCCTTTCATGGGGTGGCCTGAATTATAGCAGTAGCAAAATTACAGCTATGATGTAGCAACAAAAATAATTTTATGGTTGGTTGGTCATGACTACATGAGGAACTGGATGAAAGGGTCGTGAGTAAGAATGTTGAAAACCACTGTCCAAGAGGAAGACTCAATTCTTGATACAGTTGAAGGGCAACAAAATAGACTCAGCCCCAATATAGATGGGATAGCACAGTGGCTGCAACAATAAACACAAGCCAAAGAAACACTGCAAGGATGGCACAAGACGGGACAGTGTTACATTATATTGACATAGAGTTGCTATGAGTCAAAACCCACAAGAAAAAAAACAGGACTTGTTTATCTAACAATGTACCTAAGTAGACCTTAAGAGAATCTCCTATTAGTTTAGCGCAGCGGGCCTCAAACGAAGGGTCGTGACCCCTTTTGGGGGATGAATGACCCTTTCACGGCAGTGGACCGTTCATTAAAGTGGAAAAATTAGAGTTATGATGTAGCAATGAAAATAATTTCATGATTTGGCAGTCACCACTACATGAGGAATGGTATGAAAGAGTCGTGGCATTAGGAAGGTTGAGAACCACTTCCCTAGAGGAAGACAGAATTCTTGGTAGTGTAGAAGGGCAGCAAAGGAGAGGCAGCCCTTACAAGATTGATTAGCCCAGTGGCAGCAACAATGAGCACAGGCAAATGAACAACTCTGAGCATGGCTTTGGACTGGGCAGCATTTCATTATATTGTTCATAGAGTTGCTGTGACCAGAAACCCACTCGACAACACTCAACAAAAATAACTATAGGACTTGTGCTTCTAACAATATGGTGAAGTAGGACTTAAGAGAAAGTCCTTTAACTTTAGAGCAGCAGTTCTCAACCTGTGGGTCGCGCCCCTTGGGAGGGTAGAATGACCCTTTCACGGGGGTGGCCCGATTCATAACGGTAGTACAATTACAGTGACAAAGTAACAATGAAAATAATTTTATGGTTGCTGGCCCCCACAAAATGAGAATCGATATGAAAGGGTAGTGGCATTAGGAAGGTTAAGAACCACTTCTCTAGAGCAAGACACAAATTTGGTACAGAAGGGAAGGAAGAGAGCGGCAGTCTCCAACAAGCTGGATTAGCACAGTGGCTGCAACACTGAGGCCAAGCACACAAGCACGGTGAGGGTGGCACAGGGCAGGGCAGCGTTTCATTATATTGTGCATAGAGTTGCTAAAAGTCAAAACCCACTCGACGGAACTTAACGACAATAACTACAGGACATGTACTTCTAACAATATGCTGAACTAGATCTTAAGAGAAATTCCTCTAAATTTAGAGCAGTGGTTCTTAACTTGTGGTTCGCGACCCCTATGGGGCTTCAGACGAGCCTCTCACAGGTGTTGCCCAATTCATAACAGTAGTGAAATCACAGTAATGGAGTAACAATGAAAAAAAATTACTGTTGGAGGATCACCACAACTTTAAGAATTGTATAAAGGAGCCATGCCATTAAGAAGGTTCAGAAACATTGCCCGAGAGGATTACACAAAACGTGGTACTGCAGAAGGGCAGCAAGTGAGAGGCAGACCCTACAAGATGGAATAGCTCAGTGGCTGCAACAATGAGTGCCATCAACGAACCACTGTGAGGACGGCACAGGACGGGGCAGCGTTTCATTATATTGTGCGTAGAGTTGCTGAGAGTCAAAACCCACTCGACGGCAACTAACAGCAACACAAAAAGAACTTGAGCTTCTGACAATATGCTGACTTGTATCTTAAGAGAAACTCCTCTTAGTTTAGTGCAGGGTTCTCAGCCTATGAATCGCGAACCCTTTTGGGGAGTGAGTGGGTTGAATGACCCTTTCACAAGGGTTGCCTGATTCATAAGATTAGCAAAATTACAGTTATGAAATATCAGCGAAAATTTTGTATGACTGGGGGTCCAGCACTATTTTGGGAACTGCATGAACGGTCGTGAAATTAGGAAGATTGAGAACCACTGTCAGAGAGGAAGACACAAATGTTGGTAGAGTAGAAGGGCAGCAAAGGAGAGGCAGCCCCTCCAAGTTGGAATAGCTCAGTGGCTGCAACAACCAGCGCAAGCAAAGAACCACTGTGAGCAATGCACAGGATGGGGAGCGTTTCGTTATATTTTGCATAGAGTTGCTATGAGCCAAAACCCACTTGAAGGCACCTAAATACAATAACAACAGGACTTTTGCTTCTAACAATGTGCTGAAATATATCTTAAGAGACATTCTTCATAGTTTGGAGCAGAGATTCTCAACCTGTGGGTCATGACTCCATTAGGGTGATGAACTACCCTTGCACAGGGGTGGCCCAATTCATAGCAGTAGCTACATTACAGTTATGAAATAGCAATGACCATAAATTTATGACTGGGATTGTACCCACTACATGAGGAGTGGTATAAAAGGCCTGTAGCATTATAGGAAGGGTGAGAGCCACTGTCCTCGAGCAAGACAGAAATCTTGGCAGAGCAGAAAGGCAGCAAATGAGAGGCAGACTCCCAGATGATAGATTAGCGCAGTGGCTGCAACAATGAGTGCAGACAAGAAACCACTGTGAGGATGGCACAGGACGGGGCAGCGTTTCATTACCTTGTGCGTAGAGTTGCTGAGAATCGAAACCCACTGGGCAACACCTAACCACAATCACTGTAGGACTCATGCTTTTCACAATATGGTGCTGTAGATCCTAAGAGAAACTCCTCTTAGTTTAGAGCAGTGGTTCTCAACCTGTGGGTCGCGAGCCCTTTGGGGGAGTCAAATGACCCTTTCACAGTGGAGGCCTGATTCATAACTGTAGCAAAATTAAAGTTACGAAGTAGCAATGAAAATAATTTTATGATTGGGGGTTCATCACTACATGAGGAAATGAATGTAAGGGCAGTAGTGGGGCAGCGAAAGAGAGGCAGCCCCCCAAAGTTGGATTAGCCCATGGCTGCAACAATGACAACAAGCAAAATAACCACTGTGAGAGTGGCACGAGACGGGGTCTCGTTTCATTATGTTGTGTATAGAGTTGCTATGAGCCAGCACACACTCAAAGGCACCATTCAATAACGACAGGACTGTGCGTCTATGAATATGCTGAAGTAGACCTTAAGAGAAACTCCCCTTAGTTTAGACCAGTGGTTCTCAAACTGTGTCACAGTGCCTTTAGAAGACTAATGAACCTTTCACATGGATGGCCTGATCCATAACAGAAGCGAAATTACAGTTATGATGTAGCAATGAAAACATTTTATGGTTGGGGAGTCACCACTACATGAGAACTGGTATGAAATAGTAGTGGCATTCAGAAACTTGAGAACCACTATTCTTGAGGAAGACACAAATCTTGGTACGGAAGGGCAGGAAAAGAGAGGTAGTCCCTAACAAGATGGATTACCACAGTGGCCGCAACAGTGAGCGCAAACAGAAGAACCACCGTGAGGATGCACAGGGCAGGACAACGTTTCATTACATTGTGCATAGGGTTGGTATGAGCCAAAACCCACTCGAAGGCAGCCAAAAACAAGAACAGGATTTGTGCTTCTAACAATATGCTGAAACATACCTTAAAAAGAAACTCCTCTTAGTGTAGAATAGCAGTTCTCAAACTGTGGGTCGTGATGCCTTTTGGGGGGGTGGGAGGAGAATGACTATATCACATGGTGGCCTGATACATAACAGTAGCATAATTTTAGTTATAAAATAACAAGGAAAGTAATTTTATGATTGGGGGGGGGGAGGTTACCAATACATGAGGAATTGTATGAAAGAGTCGTGCATTAGGAAGTTTGAGAACCACTGCCCTAGAGGAAGACACAAATCTGGGTACAGTAGAAGGTCAGCAAATGGGAGGCAGTCCCCTAAAAGATGGATTAGCACAGAGACTGCAACAATGAGTGAAAACAAAAGAAAAGTGTGAGGGTGTTAGAGGATGGAACAGTGTTTCCTGATACTGTGCATAGAGTTGTTATGAGCCAAACCCACTCGACAGCCCCTAACAACAATAAGAACAGGATTCGTGCGTGTAATAATATACTGAGCTATACCACAGGAGAAACTCCTCTTAATTTAGAACAGCGGTTCTCAACCTGTGATTTGTGAACACTTTGGTTGGTTGTACAACCCTTTCACAGGGTGACTAGATTCATAAGACTTGCAAAATTACAGTTATGGAATAACAGTAGAAAAAAACCTTTATGCTTTGGGGACCACCACTACACATTGGGAAGTGTATGGAAAGGTCGTAGAAATAGGAAGGGTGAGAAACACTGTCCTAGAGGAAGACGCAATTACAGTAGAAGGGCAGCAGAAGAGAGGAAGTCCCTACGAGACGGATTTGCATGGTGGCTGCAACAATGAGCACAAGCAAAGAGCCACCGTGAGGATGATGCAAGACTGGGCAGGCCTTTATTATATTGTGCACAGGGTTGCTATGAGCCCTAACCCTCTCCACGGCCCGAACAACAATGACAGGAGGAATCATACATTTAACAGTATGCTCAACTAAACCTTGAGAGAAACTGCTCTTAGTTTAGAGCAGCCGTTCTCAACTTGTGAGTGGTAAATCATTTGGGGGTGTTCGAATGATCCTCCCATAGGCGTGGCCAGATACGGAACAGTATCAAAATTACAGTTATGAAGTAGCAACAGTATAATTTTTTGGTTGGGGGGTCATTTCTACACGAGGCACTGTATGAAAGGGTCGTGGCATTAGGATTGCTGAAAACCACAGTCCTACAGGAAGACACAAGTCTTGATACAGTTGAAGGGCCGCAATATAGAGTCAGCCCCCAAATAGATGGAATGGCATAGTGGCTGCAGCAATGAGCTCAAGCTAAGGGAACACTGTGAGGATGGCACAAGATGGGGCAACGTTACATTATATGGAGCATAGAGTTGCTATGAGTCAAAACCCACTCGACTGCACCTGACAACAAAACAACAGGACTTGTGTTTCTTATCATGTGCTGAAGTAGACCTTAAGAGAAACTCCTATATAGTTTAGTGCAGCGGTTCTCAACTTTTGGGTCAAGAGCCCTGTTGGGGGATGAATGAAACTTTCATAGTTGTCGCCCAGTCATAACAGTAGAAAAATTAGAGTTACAAAGTTGCAATGAAAATAATTTTATGATTTGGCAGTCAGCACTATATGAGGAACGGTATGAAAATGTTGTGGCATTAGGAAGGTTGAGAACCACTGCCCTAAAGGAAGACACAAATCCTGGTAGAGTAGAAGGGCAACAAAAAATAGCCAGCCCCCCCAAATATGGCTCCAACAATAAGCACTAGCAAACAATCACTGACAGGATGGCATAGGTCTGGGAAGCATTTCATGATATTGTGCATAGAGATGCGATGAGCCAAAACCCCCTCAGCGGAACTTAACAACAATAACAACAGAGCTTGTGTGTTTAACAATATGCTGAAGTAAATCTTAAGAGCAACTCTTCTTAGTTTACAGCACGGTTCTCAACATTGGGTCGTGAACACTTTCAGGTGGGGGGTGTTTCGAAACACCCCTTCACAGTGATGGCCTGATTCATACCAGTAGCAAAAGTACAGTTATGAAATATCAATGAATATAATTTTATTATTGGGGTCCACCACTACATTGGGAACTGTACGAAAGGGCCACAGAATTAGGATGTATGAGAAACATTGTCCTAGAGGAAGACACAAATGTTGGTACAGCAGAAGGGCTGCAAAAGTCAGGCAGCCCCTACAAGATGGAATAGATGCAGCAGTGAGCGCAAGCAAAGGACCACAGTGAGGATGGCACGAGATGGGGCCGAGTTTCATTATATTGTGCATACAGTTGCTATGAGCCAACACACACTCAAAGGCACCAAACAATAATAAAAAGAACTTGGGCTTCTAAGAATATTCTGAAGTAGACCTTAAGAGAAACTCCTATTCGTTTAGACCATTGGTTCTCAAACTGTGTGTCGAGACAACTTAGAGGAGACTAATGAACCTTTCACATGGGTGGCGTGATACATAACAGAAGCAAAAGTACAATTATGATGTAGCAATGCAAACATTTTATGGTTGGATGTCACCACTACACGAGGAATGGTGCGAAGTGGTTGTGGCATTTGGAAAGTTGAGAACCACTGCTCTAGAGGAAGACACATATCTTGGTACAGAAGGGCAGGAAAAGAGAGGCAGTGCCCAACAAGATGAATTAGCACAGTGGCTGCAAAAATGAGTGTGAGCAAAAGAACCACTGTATGGAAGGCACAGGACGGGAAAGCATTTCATTACATGGTGCATAGAGTTGGTATGAGCCTAAACCCATTCGAAGGCACCAAACAACAGGATTTGTGCCTCTAACAATATGCTGAAGAAGACTTAAAAAGAAACTCTTAGTGTAGAGTAACAGTTCTCTAACTGTGGGTCACGACGTCTTAGGAGGGAACAATGAGCATTTCACATGGGTGACCTGATTCATAACAATAGCAAATGTATAGTTATGGAGTAACAAGGAAAATAATTTTATGATTGGGGGGGTCACTAGTACATGAGGAATGGTGTGAAAGAGTCATGACATTAGGAAGGTTGAGAACCACTGCCCTAGAGGTACCTAGACATAGATCTGGGTACAATAGAAGGGCAGCAAAAAGAGGCAGCCCACAGCACGATGCAATACAACAGTGGCTGCAAAAATCCGCGCAAGCAAAAGAACCACTGGGAGGATGGCGCAGGACAGGACACCTTCCAATCATATTGTGCTTAGAGTTGCTAGGCGTCGAAAGCTACACAACAGAATCTAACAATAATTATAGGATTTGTGCTTCTGACAATAGGGTGAAGTAGATATTAAGAGAAACTCCTCTTAGTTTAGACCAGTGGTTTTTAACCTGTGGTTCGCGACCACTTATGGCGATCGAATGACCCTTTCACAGGTGTGAAATGATTCATAACTGTAGGAAAATTACAGTTACGAAGTAACAATAATGCTATGATGGGGGTCATCACTACATGAGGAAATATATGAAAGGGTCATGGCATTAGTAAATTTGACAATCACTGCCCTAGAGGAAGACACAAGTCTTGGTACAGTAGAAAGGCCACAAAAAAGAGGCAGCTACCCAAAAGTTGGATTAGCACAGTGGCTGCAACAATGAGCACAAGCAAAAGAACCACTGTGAGGATGGCATAGGATGGGAAAGCGTTTCATTATATTGTGCATAGAGTTACTATGAGCCAAAACCCACTCGATGGTACCTAACACCAATAACAACAGAACTTGTGCATCTACCAGTATGCTGAATTCTATCTTAAGAGAATCTCCTCTTAGTTTAGAGCAGGGGATCTTCACCTGTGTGTCGCGACCCCTTTGTGGATATGGAATGAAAATTTCACAGGGGTGTCATGACTCATAACAGTAACAAAATTACAGTTATGAAGCGGCAATGAAATCATTTTATGGTTGGGGGGGGGGGTCACCACTAAATGAGAATCGGTATGAAAATATCATGGCATTAGGAAAGTTGAGAACCACTGCTCTAGAGGAAGTCCCAAATCTTGGTATGAAAGGACAGGAAAAGAGAGGCGGTCCCCAACAAGATACATTAGCACAGTGGCTGCAACAATGAGCGCAAACAGAGAACCACTGTGAGGATGTCACAGGACAGGGCGGCGTTTCATTATATTGTGCATAGAGTTGCTATGAGACATACCCACTCGACGGCACCTAACAACAACAACAACAAATGTACTTGAGCTTCTAACAGTGTGGTGAAATAGACCTTAAGAGAAACTCCTCTCAATTTAGAGCAGCGGTTCTCACCATGTGGGTCGTGATCCCTTTGGGGCTTAGACGAATCCTTTATAGGGTTGCACTATTCATAACTTGTAACAAAACGAGAGTTACGAAGTAGCAAAGAATATAATTTTATGATTGGGGGTCTACCACTACAAAGGAAACTGTATGAATGTGTCGTGGATTTAGGAAGGTTGAGAAGCACTGACCTAGAGGAAGACGCAGATATTGGTAGAGTAGAAGGCAGCAAAGGAGAGGCAGCCCCTACAATTTGGAATAGCTCCGTGGCTGCAACAATGAGTGCAAGCAAAGCACCTCTGTGAGGAATGCACAGGACGGGGCAGCGTTTCAGTACATTGTACATAGAGTTGCTGTGAGCCAAAATCCACTCGACGGCACTTAACAACAGCAAGAACAGGTCTTGGGCGTCTAACAATATACTGAACTACATCTTAAAGAAACACCTCTTAGTTTAGAGCAGCAGTTCTCAACCTGTGGATCGGGACCTCTTTGGAGGTTGAGCTTCCCATTCGCAGGGGTCGGTCTCTTCTTCATAGTAGCAAAATTACAGTTATGAAGTAGCAACGAAAATAATTTTACGAATGGATGTTCACCACAACATCAGGAACTTCATTATAGTGCCAAGGAATTAAGAAGGTTGAGAACCACTGGTTTAGAGCATAGGAAATCTGATGCAATACTGCATATTTTAACACACATGAAGTTGGAAAATAAAGGAAATTGGGAGAGGACGGTAGTATCGAATTCCTATGAGTCAGAATTGCTCTATATCATAGAGTAGCTTAGAAAATGAGAAGAAATGACAAAGTCAAAGAGCTGAAGAGAAAATTCCATAGGACACGGGGCAACAGCTTTATGCTCTTGTTAGACCCTCGGGGCCTCCTTATCTTTTGTTGGCTTTCTTAAGCCCATCCCCACCACTGTGAATAGTCTTCATTAAACTCTCTTTAATTAAACCTTCTGCATGTTTTGTTTTCTGCTGGAACCCTCAGAGATATCATTTAATTTTCTTGATTGCAATTCATCTCTAGCATACAGAAATCTTTCAAGAGTTTGTTTTATGTTTTGTTTTCATCCACAATAGCATTTCCTTCCAGATTTGTTTGTCCTCGAAACATGATTAATAGTTCTTTCCTCTCCAATGAAACCCAAGTGATACGCAGCCAGACTGCCTATGAAGTTCATGTGTAGCCTACATGGCGATCCCAACCATTCCCTAGACAAGTGTTTCTCAACCTTCCGAATGCCATGATTCTTTCATACAGTTCCTCAGGTTGTGTTTACCCTGATCATAAAAATTATTTCATTGCTAATTCATCACTGTAATTTTGCTACTGCAATGAACCAGGCAACCCCTGTGAAATTGTCATTGGACCCCCAAAGGCGTCGTGACCCACTGGTTGAGATCCACTACCTTAGACCAACGTATGGCCCGAGGGCTGTATAGGGCCCCCCAAATAATCAATAGCTGCCAGCATCACACATCTCACCAACGAGAAGCGTTTGTAGCCATCAGCTTAGGGGTGAGTTCATTAAATAATTGACCTGTATGGCCCCATGAATGATGTTATAAATCACCACATGGTCCTTGGCAGAAAAACAGGTTTCCAGCTCCTATTCCAGACCAAAGGTTCCCAAACTTATTCTGCCTACTGCCCTCTTTTCAGAAAAAGAAATTACTCAGGACCCCCCAGCAATGAAAGAATTTTGTACTATAGCCCACCATCCAGGATAAAATGTAGATATCTGCTTTGTAGATCTCTGTATTTTTCTGTGCCCAGTAGGTGGGTGGTGTTGCCCACTTTGGGAAACGAGACTCTAGGAAAATCAGGTGTGTTTTCACTCTCTCTCCAAGAATTTCAGTTGAGGAGCAAGATCTGTCTTGAAAGAAGTGTATCCAGATTGCTCCTTAGAGGCATGGATGGCTAGACTTCATCTCACATCCTTGGGCATCAGGAGCTATGAGGAGCAACATCATGGAAAAGGCCATCATGCTTGGTAAAGGGGCGCCCAAAAGGGGAAGACCCTCACCAAGATGGATTGACACAGTTTCTACAACAACACACTAAAACATAACAATTGTGAGGCTGGCACAGGAGCAGGCAGTGTTTCTTTCGGTTGTATGTAGAGTCGCCACGAGTTGAAACCAACTTGACAGCATCCAACAAAACCAGATGTGGAGAAAGCATGGCCTGGTCTGTGTACAGTGGCCCCACCGAGGTTCCTCATCAGTTGTGTTTGAATGGGCCAGGTGCTCTCACAAACCTCCTCTTCAATAGACAACTTAGAATGTTTTCTTTCTGCCCAGGAACCATCCTGAAATTTAAAATGACCATTTGACACTGAGTTGATTGCGATTCATGGTGAGTCATAGGACTTTCAATGGGCATAACCTTTCAGAAACAGATGGCCAGGCTTTTCTTTCAAGGTATTTCTGGGTGCGCTTGAACCTCCTCAGTTTCTGTTAATGGCCAAGTGTTTAACCATATGGACTCTCCAGGGATGACTCACAGCTCTATATATCCTTAAAACTGACATCTCTCCTCTCTTTGGAAAGCCATGGCAATTGTCTTGCTTCAGTAGATTTACCTTCTTTAAATATAGGAATGACATATACTTCTACCACCTCACAGAAAATGTCAGAAACTCGTAGCTCTCATTTAATAATGGCGTGGGTGATTACATATTGGGCTGCTAATCCCAAAGCCAACAGTTCAAAACCACCAGCCACTCTCAGTGAAAAACATGAAATTTTCCAATCCTATAAAGTTACAATCTCAAATACCCACAGGAGCAGTTGGACCCTCTCCTATAGGGTAGAACTTAGGTCATGGGGAGTCAGAGTGGATTCGATGGCAGTGAGTTTGGTTTGGTTTTTGGACTCCCCTCCTACCACAATAGCTCACAATTACTAAGTGCATGTTATGTACTAGTGTTCTAAGCATTGCATGTACATTCACTCATTTCATCCCACGGGTGGTGGTGTGGGTGAAGCATTAGAACTGCTAACCAGAAGGTCGGGGGTTCAAACCCACCAGCTGTTCTTGGAAATCAAGATGGGGCTGTCTGAGCTCATAAAGATTTTCAGGGTCGGACGTCTGCAGGGACAGTTATTACTTCATCCTGCTGAGTTGCTATGAGTCTGAATGAACTCTAGAGAAGTGGGGTTTTGGTGACTTTTGCAACCCCTTTAAGAGGAGCGCTGGCGGGGCAATAGAGAAGCACTTGACCATTTACCAGTAGCTCAGCAAAACACTCAGCAGCTTCCCATGAGAATGATGCGTCAATTTGCTCCAGTATCAGTCACAGCCTATGGGAACACCTATAGAATGGTTCCACTCTGTCCTCCAGGCTCACTATGAGTTGGAATCGACTGACCCATTGGTAGTGCATCAGCTTCTGTCTATAGGTGAGAACACGAATGCACAGAGAGGTGAAGCCATCTGGCCCAGGGGTAACCAGGTTATCCAAGGGGGTGCTGGAATTTAAATCCCAGCAGACTAGCCTCAGAGACTACAGGCTTAGCTCTACCATCTGCTGATATCTGGACTAAGAGTGGTTGGATTTTGCCTCCATTTCCCTACACATCATCTCCACTGTCCCCTATCAAGCAAAATTAGCTTGAGCATTCAACAGGCACCCTCCAGCCCTGCCCGATTGCACACGCGCAGGGGAGAAAAGGATGGGGAGATCACTGGGCTGTTTTAGCTGCCACCTCTACTCGCACTGCGCCAACACACCCACAACGAAGTCAGAGAAAGAATTATTGGCCTTGTAACCACTCCTCAGCCCTGACACCTTGGAGAGAGCCAAAGCCACTCTCTTGGACACCCACTCGACTGCTACCTGGGAACTTCCCATGGAGCACTTGGGGACAAAGGAGAGGGAGCACGCCTGCAATGTAATTAACATTATGACAACTTGTTCCCCCCTTGGAGAATGACACCATTAGTTGCTTCAATGGTACATGAAATGTAAATTACACGACTCAGGGGTATCACGTCTGAGCAGCCATGATGCTAAGTGACGAGGCTCTCCATCGAGCAGCCCCTCCCCAAGCAGCAGGAACTACGTAACCCAAGCCCCGAGGCCGACAGCTGAGACCGAGGTCCTGTGGTCTTTGAATGTGCCTACTTCACAGAGCCCACAAGGGAGGATTTTTCAGGTGGCCCTGAATGCCAGGCTGGGATGTTCCAGCCACCTGCTGTCATCACCCTGGCCCTCCCATTTTCTTTAAAGGGAGTCGAACGCTGGACAGCACCCTTTCCTCTCTATCTCTCAGAAAATTAGGAAAAAGGGGTGGTGGCTGTCGTTGTGGTAATATCCTTCTTACTAAGGAATTTTGGTGATGCTGTGGGTTAAGCATCCCGCTACTAATCACAAAGCCAGCAGTTCAAACCCACTAGCTCTTCTGAGAGGGAGAAAGATGAGGCCGTCTGACAATGGACAAATTTATAGTGTCAGAAACCCACAGAGGCAGATCCAAACTCGTCCCCCAGATTACTGCCATATCCATTCTGCCTCCCATTCATTACTCTGTCTGGCTCAAATTAATCCGTGTTCACTCCCTGGCCTGCCCCCCACAGTTCCCTACCCCCTTTCACCACGAACTCTCTGGACACTACTCGAAATCAGCTTGAGACACTGGACCAGCCACACTTCTTTGTGGCCCATGAAAGAACTTTCCAAAACCTCATGTCACAAGCAGGTCCACTTGCTTTTAGAGAAGAGGCATAGGCGAAATTGTATGTTTCCACCTTGAGAGGGGCAAGCACCACCATGTACAATTAGTAGGTGACCACCAGTGTGTCACTTTTGTGGTCACCACACATCTCCTTTGGGGACCCATTTGCCCCTCTCCTAGCACCCTGATCCCTGGTGCCATGGCTAGACGGGGATGGGAAATCCATGTGCTCAACCAGGAACTTCCAGGTGGAATCAGAGCCACTGTCCCCTCTGCAGAGCCTCTGTGAGGACAGGGAGTTTGGAAACACAGCCTAAAGTTGCAGTAGGATAAATTTAAGAAATGATCACGCATTTACCCTAATGTCAACTGTACAAATCCCACAACCACCCTTCAAATGCCCTGCCACTGAGCAGAGCCAAAAGCAGGAAGAGCCAAAACCTACATATGGGTACAGGAAGACCTCTGGAAGGTGTCCCTGTGGGGGGCCGGGGAAGGGGGAGAGTGGAGTTGAGGAGGCTCAGGGGCTCAGGCTCAGGCTGGGAAAGACCCAGAGTTCCTAGTTCGACTCTCTCTTTGTCTCTCTGCCTAACCACCCACCTCCCACCCAGTCCAGGAGATTCTTTGAACAGGGCCCACAGGGTCAGAGGTTAGAGCTGTCAGCTCCTGTTACTACCCTGACTTGGGAAACCTCTCTCATTCTGGAAATTCATATATTTTCTTGGGCTTTGATCAAGATCCAGGTCAAGCCTCCCCTCCCCCTTTTCTCACAGAGACACTTGGTCAGAATGGCAAATAGCCCTCCATTCCCTGCTCTCTTCGAACCATCTGCTGCAAAAAAAAATCACAAAATAGCCCGATGGAAGGGCAGGTCGGTGCTTCTTTTTCAGACTTCCCTCTCATTCTTTCTCTGGTCGCATCATCATTCCAGGTACAGCAAACCCATTACTGTCCAGTCAATTCCAACTCATGGAGACCCTATGTAAGTTTTCCAACGTTGTCCAACATTACTGGAACAGACAGCCTCATCATTTTCCTTGAAGCAGCTGGTGGTTTGAACTGTCAACCTTTGAGCTAGCAGTTCAACATTTACATGATATCCCTTCAGAGTGGTGAGTCATAGTCTGCAGACACCGTGGGCAAGAATCATTGTTCTGGCTTATTTTCATAAGGTGGGATTCTAGGTAGGCAGGTGTGACGCAGGTGTAACTGGAAGTCGACTTGATGGCAACAAACAACAACACTGATGTCATTGTTTCGGGACTTGGGAACTGAGACCTCTGAGGCATGGAGCTAAGTAACAGCTACTTCAGGTTTGTTAGGTACTTCATTGCTGAGCTCTGCTCTAGATACTGGGAATACAGCTAGAAGGAAGGTGGCATCTCTGTTCCTGGGGTTGAGAGATGAGAGGGGTTGGGAAACTTCCTGTCCTGTTAGTAGTGGGTGTTCACATTGTTTCTGTTGTTATATGCCATTGAGTCAGTTCCAACCCCTAGCCACCCTATGGATAATAGAACGAAACACAACCCAGTCCTGCCCCATCCTCTCAATTGTTGTTATGTTTGAGCCCCTTGTTGCAGCCACTGTGTCAATCCATTGGCCGAAGTTCTTCCTCATTTTCACTGCCTCTCTGCTTCACCAAGCAGGACGTCCTTCCTCCTCCAGGGACTGGTCTCTCCCTAACAGTATGTCCAAGGTACGTGAGGGGAAGCCTCACCATCCTGGCTTCTAAGGAGTATTCTGGCTGTACTTCTAACCCACATTTGTTTGTTCTTTGGCAGTTCAGAGTACTTTCAATATTCTTCACCAGCCTCCCAATTCAAATGCATTGATTCTTCTCTGATCTTCCTTTTCAATGTCCAACTTTCACGTGCATAGAAGGCCATCGAAAATATGACTAAGATGGCTTTAGTCAGGTGCACCTTAATGTAACATTCTTGCTCTTAAACACTTTGAAGAACACTTTTGAAAGAGGTCTCTGGCGGCAGCACGCGGCCCCTTTAAGGGTGAGGAGGAGGGGCACACAGGTGGAAGCCCATGGCCCCTTTAAGGCTTGGCCTACTTGGCAGCAGCTGGAGCCTATTGAGAACATGACAGGAGGCCAGCCAGCACTTCCTATAGAGGTCAAGGGCTCAGGAGCTAAACGAGCCAAGCTCTGAAGGCTGTGAGCTAGCCACGGAGCCGCACTGCCTCCATGGGCCATAATGACCTGATGCGCAAGGCCTAGGACTTCAAAGACCAGGTGTGGCCTGTGCAGCCTTCCCGCCCCTTCCCAGACTCCTGCCCACCAGGGAGGGCCTTGCCACCATGACCCCTGATGTGGGTCTGCAGCCCACCAGGCACCTGGCCAGCCACCAGGATCCCCGCCCTGCCCAGCTGACCCACCCAGGACCACACTCCAGACCCCCTGCCCCCACCCTGGGCCTGCTCACCACCAAGACCCTGCCCTGGGCCCGCTGCCCACCCAGGAACCTGCATCAGGGCCCTTGCCAACCCTGCGTCCAGTCCAGGCCAGGCACACACCTGGGATCCCTGTTCCAGGTCCCTGCCCACCTTGGTCTGGGCCTGCCACAAAGACCCTGCCCGAGGCCCTCTGCCTACCCAGGAAACACCCCCTGCCCATGTAGCCCCTGGCTCATCTGGGCACTGCCCCAGGCCCCCTGCCTGCCCAAGATCTTGTGTTAGCCTGATTGGCCATGGAGGATGGAGAGGAAGAGGGACCCTGCCCAGGCCCCTGCACCCCATCCCACTTGGGATGCCCTGGGTTGGTCCTGCCCCAAAGGTGGCTCCCCTCCCCCAGGCCCACATACCCAGAACTCCATTGGGCCCACTGCTTACCTGAGGCCTCCCCATCAAGGGCTTGGGATATGTAACCCCTGCCTGGAATGGGCTCCTAGCTTGCTAGAGCCCTATGCCACTCTCCTTAAGCCCCAACTACTTAAGATCCCTAGAAAGTGCCTGTGGGGGCCCTTGTTGAGTCACACTCTGGCTGTAAGGGGCTAGGCTGTAGCTCTTGAAACTTGTCTTCTCCATTCTGAACCTTTAGGACATTGGTCCTTCCACAGGGCAGTTCTACAGAAGTGGCAGGGAATTCTATTCCCGAGTGGAGTTGGCCAGGTTTGAGTGGGGGGTGCCCTGGCAGGGACCCCAACTTGGGAGAACAGCCCATCTCCACTTTCTCTTTCCCAGCTGCAAAAAAAGAAAAAAAGAAAGAGATCTCAAACAGCAGATTTACCCAATACAATACATCCCTTGAGGTCTTGACCTGGGCTCGCATGATCATTTATTGTTGACTCCAGAAAGAAGATAGCCCTGATCACTTCAGTCTTTTCTCCATTTATCATGATCATGTTGTAGATGACAGAGTCATAATTACATATAAATATGTCCCTGGGACCCAGCTCCTGGGGAGTCCCAAACAACTTGATGTAAAGAAAATAAGAGAGAGAAAACAAGCACTCTGAACTCTTGGTTGAAAGGACAGTCCTTTGTGAATAGAGAGCTGCAAGGATATTGGAGTTCCTGAAGGGGGGCAAACAGTTCCACACACAACTATTTAACAAATCATTTGCCGTTGGAACCCACCCAGGGACAACATGGAGGAAAGGCCTGGCAACCTGCTTAAAGCCTATAGTCTTGAAAGTCCTATGCAATGCACACATGGGGGCACCATGAGTCAGAATCAATTCTCTCATGCCTGTTTTGGTTTGGGGCGAGGAGCTATTAGAAGCAGTGGGGTATAATGTTGAATCCCACAAAAGGAAGGATTTGGTCACCATTAAAGTGACTTCTGACCAAATTACTAACAATCATAGGGACTTTTGTGGGAGAAAGATGAGGAGTTCTACTGCTGTAAATATTTCGTGTCAAAAACCCACAGACAGTTCTACCCTGTCCTATACAGTCGCTGACTTGCTGTCAACTGGATGGCACTAAGATAACACCTATCTGCTGAAAGGTTGCCATGAGGCAGGACTTGTGCCAAGTCCATTATGGTTATGCCTATGATCTTTGTGGGAGACAAAGCCCTGCTTATGTTTAATGTCTCTGTTGTCAGATCGCTCCATTGTCCAGTCCTGGCTCTATGTCCTTCGAGCTCCATGACCTGGGACAAATCATTGAACCCCCTTTGCTCTGCTGTGTGTAGAAGGGAAGTGAAAAATAGTGCTTAGGTTGTGTGTTCGAGGTTGAGATTGAATGCATCAATAGATATAAAGACCTTGTTGTTGTTGTTAGTCTCCAATAAGTCAAATTTGACTCCTTTTGACCGTAGGTCTGATAGGACAAATCACTGCCAGATCCTATGCCATTTTCCTGCCCATCGGCAGGTTTGAGGTCATTGTTGCGGTTATGGTGCCAGTCCGTGTCATGAAGAGTTTCCCCAGATCCACATGATGTCCTCTTCTCACAGCTGGTCTTTCCTAACGACATGACCAAAATCAGCATGAGAAAATTTTGCCATTCTCTCTTCTGGGAACATTCTGTGAAGAGTGTCCTGGCTCAATTTCCTCCAGGACTGATTTGCTCATTCTCCTGGCCACACACAGTATACTCCACACACGGTCTTTGCCATCACTGCCATTCAAATGCCTCAATCCTTCTGAGAATCCTGGTCCTCACTGTTGTCCCCATTAGAAACTCCATTTCTCGCAGCTTGCTTCAGATCTGCTGAAGTGGAATCTGAGTTTCTGTTAGGCCCCAAGGGCATTGTATTTGTGTGTCTGCTAGAAGCACGGCTGGGGAACAATGTCTGGCCCATAGTAAGTGCTTTATAATTATTGGTTGTGATCAGTGTCATTATTTATTACTCCATCTAATCTTTCCAGCACACTCACAGGTCAGGAAACCAAGATTCTGAGCCTGTCAGTGCCTTTGCTGAGGCTACCCCTCAGGAGAGGGCAGGGGCTCCATGCAAATCGAATATAGGATCAGGCCAACATTTGGATCACTCTGAATGGAGACACAGTCAATGCTCATTAACCAGTCACTCCCCATTGTTTTCGTCACCCAATCCTTATCAACCGTGACTCTGCTTGCTGTCTATGGATTTCCCTATGGATTCTGCATATTTTATATCAATCTCATTATGGTCTGACTTGTTTCACTCAGCAGAAGGTGTTCAAGGTCCCTGCATGGTGTAGCATGTTCCAAAACATCATTCCTTTTTAAAGGCTGAATAATATTCCATTGTATGACTTAGATATTGTTTGGTTTATCCATTCTTCGGGCCCCGGGCACTTTGGTAATAGTCACCTTTCAGCTATTGTGGGTAGTGCTGCAGTGAACTTGTATACCACTATCTCTTTGAGTCTCTGTTTGTTATTCTTTGAGGTATATGCTTAGATGTAGAATTGTGAGGTGGTCAAGGGTTTCCTCTTCCTTGGATCCATGATCAACGCTCATGCAAGCAGCAGTCAAGAGCTTAAAAAATGTATTGCCTTGTATTGGCTAAATATTCATATGACCTCTTTAGAGTATTGAAAAGCAGGGATGTTATTTTGAGAACTAAGATGCATCTGACACAAGCCATATTATGTTCAAACACTTCCTATGCATGTAAAATTTGGAGATTAAATAAGGCAGGCCAAAGAAGAATCGATGCATTTGAATTATGGTGCTAGGAAAAAAGAACCATAGAAAGTACTATGGACTACCAGAAGCACCAATAAACTTGTCTTGGAAGAAGCACAGGCCAAATGCTCCTTAGAAGTAAGGATGGCCAGATTGTGTCACCCTTTGGACGTGTACTTTCAACATGTTGTCAGGAGAGACCAGGCCCAGGAATGGTAAAGTGGAAGCGCAATGGAAAAGAGGAAGGCTCTCATGAGATGGATGGACATGGAGGCTGCAGTAATGGGCTCAAACATAAGAACAATTGTGATGATGGTACCGGGTGGCGTTGTGTTCTGTTTCACATAGGGTTGTTATGAGTGGGAACCAACAATACCGACCCTAACAACAATAGTAAATCTCTGACTTGTTAAGAAGAAACAAGCATTTTTCATTTCCTCTATGAGCCAGGCACTGAGAAGACCCTGAAGGTCCAGATAGAAACAGCACTTGGCCCCTACCCATAATGGGTTCCCAGTCTAGGGGTGAGGCAGCAGATCTCCAATTTTGGATGAGACCTATGCAGCCCCTAGGGGTTCTAGTGTGTGCTGGAGAGACTCCAGTTAACTTTGCCTTTCTCTATACCCGCCTTTAGGGAAGTGGAAGAACTTTAGAATAAAGCATCCCCCGAGATTTCTGTTGCACAATTAGACAAAAGGAAACCAATGGTGGCTAAAGAGAGTGAACTGAGAATCCAGAGCTGTGTCTGGGTCCTTGGCCATGCAGCTATCAATCAGCACAGTTGAGTTCAGGAATCAGGAAGCGAAGATCCTCAATATCTGGATCCAGTAGGTATAGAAGGCGTAGCTTCAAAGATAAAGAAGGATAAACCCTCTTTCGCTTTCAGGAGGAACTCACCCAGGGAGAACTCATTCAGGTGGGACTGCACTAAAGCCTTAGAACTTGGAGGGTCCATAGGAGCATGTTTACTGCCAGAATGGTGGCTTCCCATTCAAGAGCTTCTATCATATTCCAGCTCATGAATAGTCCTTCAAGTGCCTTGGTTCTTTTGCTGTGACTTCTGTGGCATCACTTGAACTCTCCATCCCCTCCAGCCAGGAGCAGTGGCAGGAAAAATCTACTGGGGAGAAGTGAGAGAGTGAGCTAGGAGATATTCCGTACACAGATTGCAGTCTCCTTCAGCAAAAGCCCTGTGGGGTGGGGACTTAATTTTTCTGATTCTCTCCTGTTAGAAGTCAACACGGAGCTAAAGAAGCATGAATGGAAGAAAGCAGGATGATGAGCTGACAGCTTTTCCATAAGGAAATAATAGCCAGAAGGGCTCCATGTTGGGATGAGGGGATGGTGGGGAGGGGAACACACGTGCTGCTACCAAGAGGAGAGTGAGGAGCAAGAGACCAGTAGAGGCTAGTCTCAAAGCCATCTCCAATAACATTTCCCCAACAGGCTGTTTTCCTCTCTCCACTCTAAACACGTCAGCCTTCACCTCCACCAAGCACCGAAACCCCCAATGCAGCCTTTATCTGCCCATTCCTCCCACCAAATGGTCCAGGTTGCTATGGGAACTATGGGAGTAGTAACGGGTTCCCTCTATTACTACCTACCTCCCTGATTTCAGCACAGAACAATCAACCCGTCCCCGCAGCCCCATATCTAAGGGGGAAGTCCTAGGGGAGAGTAAGGAAAAGATAGATTCAACACAGGACAAGAACAAGAGTGAAAAACTTACAAAGAGAGCGAGTGATGTAATTCCAGAGTATTAGTCAATTCCTTTTGTCCTTCCAGCTACCATCCTCTCACCCAGCTTAACTCCCTGAAGGAGGAAGGATCTCTCAGTGGGTGTCTGCCAAGGTGAGGTTCCAGGCCACTTGGGGGCTTCTGAGGGTTCCCTTCCAAATTTGCCTTCCCTCCCTTCAAAAGAAAGTCACTGGAACTCACCAGCCAGAGTTGGCAAGGCTACCACTGAGTTGCCCAGTTAAGGTTTATGTCCTGGGGAAGACTGTAGCTCACAAAATGCTTTCAAGGGATTCTTTCTTCCCTACAAGCTCTTCCAGAATCTTGTCATTCTGCATCCCAAGTTGGAGTCTATGTTTCCTCCTTTGAACCCACGCCGGCCTTATGGCTCTCCAGGAGTCAAGTTTGGCAGGGGAGGTGCGGTGTGACTTCTGAGGTAATACAGCTCCCACCTGGCTCTTTCTCTGTACAAGACAGTTGGAGTCCAGTCCCCTTGCTGTGAGGAAGTGTGATGAAGAGGCCACATGCACCCTTGATTACGCCCTACCAGGATTCCTACAACGCCCTCACCTCGGATTTGCATCCACTTGTTGTTCCCTTGTCTCTGGGTTTCTTGACATCACTCCCTTTCCCCCCAACTCCCTCTTTCCCGTGGCCCTCCACCGAAGCGTTGGTCCCCTTTTTCTCTCCTGCAGATTGTGCATCCAGCATCTCTTTTTAGACATACAGTAGAGGTAATAACATGCACAAACACAAGACAGAGCAAAAGCAAGCACCAAAAGAAAGAAAACAGCCAAAATCCAATGACCATTAAAGAAAACACAACTCATCAAGAAAGGAAAGCTCGTAGTTAGTTCATGGACTGTTTGTTGGCCGTTAGCAGTGTTTTCCAGTCCAGTCTGTGTGGGCACCAAGTCCTGCCCCCAAAGTCCTCCTTTGGCATTCCCTGGGGACCTTGTTGCTCCACTTCCTTGCTCTTCTGCTGCACCCCCTTAGTGCTATGCCTCGGTGTGGCGGGATCCGTTCCCGCACTGTGTCTCCAGTGTTGTCCCTTCTAGGGCTATGGGTCTTTGAGGGACGTCGTGTCTCATCTTGGGCTGGCCATGTGGTCTTCTGTGTGGGCTGTCTTCTCTGAGTGGGAACATCATCCTCAAGGCCTGGTGGGCCAGGATGTGCTCCACTCTCCCCTCCTCCCCCTCGTCTGCTCTGTGTTCTCCATCAATTATGTCCCTCTCCCAGAGCTGCAGATTCAGTGCCATCCTATGAAAAAACATATTCGGGCATGGGAGGGGGGCATGGGGGGGGGGATCTGCTCAGATCTTTCGAGGGTCCAGGAGAGGGTGACTGCTCAGCTGGGCACAGGCATGTGGGGCTCTGAGCTCTGGCTCCAGACACTGTTTGGGAATGTGGCTTTGTTGTTAACCAGTTGTGTTCCTGTGGGTCAGTACCTGTGTCTTTTTGAGTGAGTTTTCTCATCTGGAAAGTAAAGGTATTCCATGGTCTAGTGTCCCATGTCACTAAGTGATCGAGAGGGGTTAACCCGAATCTGATTCAAACCATGTGCACATGTCAGGCGCATTCTAGATCTGGGGTGGCGATTCAGAGCCCAGGACAATGATAATGTCCAAGAGGTGATATACGTGGCTTCGTATTGAAATGGGAAGCCCACTGTGGAGGTTTTGTCCTTCCGCTGATGGCCACTTCAACTCCTGCTAAAAGAGTTTCACTGGCTCAACAGCCGAGCCGGGAGCCAGTGCCATGAAAACCATGTGGCTAACTGGGACATAGGTCAGAGAGACATTTTTTACCTTGATGGCTTGGGAAGCCCCCCAATCTCCATGCAAACCTTCTGGTGTGAGTACTTTGGAAGCAATCATAGGCTGACAGTAATTCCAATCTTTCCTTTGACAATGTGTCCGTTCTCTTTTTTGAACCTGAGAAGATGGCCCCTGTGTCCTCCAAGACATTTCCTGGCTGGCCCCCGACTTGGACAATTAGCACGGGATCCTGGGGGCCAGTGAAACAGAGCCCTGAGACATTCCTTCAGCTTCCTCAAGCGTTATTGTCTCTCACTTGGGTGTTTCTACGCGAGGACGAGGCCCGTCCTCTCTAGTGGAGGTTTGTCTGTCTCTCCTGGGGTTTTCAATGCAATAGTTTTTCCAATGTCTGTCTCTTCTGTAGTAGGCACCTGGATCCTTCCTTCCTCGGGGCTTGGTGGTGCCACAGGTCAGTCTCTCCGTGAGTGGTCCATGATCACTTTTCCTGAGTCTCTGGTGTGTCTCATGGCAATTCCTAGTATTTTAGCTATTTCTTTGTCTCTGTCGTGGTAGGGTCATCTGTGTTGTGATACACCCACTAAGACACTTCTACCAAATCATGAAGTTTGTTCCCTTCAAATGCTTCCCATTTCTTTTCCATGTCTGAGGCGGGCTGAGTAATAAAGGCAATACTTATTTCCCTCTTGTTCTCGGGGGCCTCTGGGTCCTTGGGGGTACAAAGACCGCAGGCTTCCATCAGCCACTCTAAAAAGGCAGGCAGGCAGGCAGACAGACATTCGCTTGTAGGCGCCTGAAAATTCTCACTGACCTTAGATAAATGCATAGGTTTCCTAGCTGTCCCGCAGAGGCCCTGCAAGAGAAACTGGTGATACCTGACTAAGCCCTCGGGGACTTACTGGGAGTTTTGATCCCACATTATTCGTGGAGTGGTAAAAAGAGTTTCTCTCCAGTGTGGAGTGCCCGCAGGCTGACCATCAGGTCTATTGACTGCTTTCTGGGCCTCTCTCTTGAAGGGCTCCCTTTCTTCTGTTATGAACAGCACCTGGAGAAGTGGCTGGCACTTGTCTGAGGTGGGCTGATGCATGTGGAAAAGCTAGTCTAGCAAAGAAATCAGACCTTGTGGTTTCTCAGACAGGGGGTTTTGTTTATTCCAATTATGCAATCCCTGGGGAAAAAAAGGTGACATAGACCCAAAAAGGGACTCGGGGGGTTTCCCCCAGGTGTTTGGGCTGCTTGCCTTAAGCAGAGAATGCTGCTGACCAGTGATCCTTCTTGGAGGGTGGAGAGGACATGCCAGCCCTAGTGCAAGTGTTGGGGGGTGACTTTAAAATGGGTGGTATTTCTCTTTCTTTGGCCCCCCATGAACTGATAGGCAGGCAGCGGTCACAATGGGTCTTAAGCCAGCTCTCCCGCTCCGGAGTCGTCCTGCAAAGTGGGATAAAGACGACGGGGATGGGGAGGGGAGGGGAGGGACGGCCTCCACTTTGGTGGCTTTAGGAACTTGAACCGGTTGTCTTTCCTGGTGATGCCATGTTTCGTGAAATCTTGGAGAAAAGAACCCATTCTGTCGGGGGAGGGAATAATTCTTTTATATATGCTGGCTTACTAGTGGCCCTGTCAAGTCATACATCAATTTTATCTAACCCTGACCCTAAGACTAACCCTAACCCTAACCCTAACCCCCTAACCCTAACCCCCTAACCCTAACCCCCTAACCCCCTAACCCTAACCCTAACCCCCTAACCCTAACCCCCTAACCCTAACCCTAACCCCCTAAACCGCTAACCCCTAACCCCGTAACCCTAACCCCCTAACCCTAACCCCCTAACCCTAACCCACTAACCTAACCCCCTAACCCTAACCCCCTAACCCTAACCCCCTAACCCTCTAACCCCCTAACCCCCTAACCCTAACCCCCTAACCCTAACCCCCTAACCCTAACCCCCTAACCCTAACCCCCTAACCCTAACCCCCTAACCCCTTAACCCCTAACCCTCTAACGCCCTAAACCCATAACCCCATAACCCCCTAACCCCCTAACCCTCTAACCCACTAACCCCCTAGCCCCCTAGCCCTAGCCCCCTAGCCCTAGCCCCCTAGCCCTAACCCCCTAACCCTAACCCCCTAACCTTAACCCCCTAAACCCCTAACCCTCTAACCCCATAACCCCCTAACCCCCTAACCCCCTAGCCCTAACCCCCTAGCCCTAACGCCCTAGCCCTAACGCCCTAGACCTAACGCCCTAGCCCTAACGCCTTAGCGCTAACGCCCTAGCCCTAGCCCTAGCCCTAACCCTAACCCTAACCCTAACCCTTACCCTTACCCTTACCCTTACCCTTACCCTTACCCTTACCCTTACCCAGCAGAAGACCTCACCAGAAAGCCAGCCTTTGGTGGTGGTGGTGGTGGTGAGCCATTTTCAGTATATAATGTCTGCCTCTACATTTTGCCAGACCTGTTAGATTGACTAAGGGCCCTTGTGGCATAGTGGTTACAAGTTTAGCTGACATCCCAAAGGCCAGTAATTTGATACCACCATCAGCCCTGTGGCAGAAAGATGGTGCTTTCTGCTTCCATGAAGTTAGTCTTGGAGAGTCACAGGGACAGAGCTGCCCTGTACAATAGGATCCTGTTCAACAGGGTCCCTCACTACGAGCTAGTATTGACTTGATGGCCATGAGTTTAAGGGCCATTTTGGCTTCCTTTTCAAAGGAACCTCATTCAGTGAACTGACTCTTTCTGGTCAATCCTCTCCTCTGACTCTGGTCTGAATGTAGCACCTCACCTGGGGAGTGAAGAGGTCTGAAGCTTGGAGCTGCCTCCCAATGAAAGAAAGTAAACCATGATAGTTCATAAAGGCACTTGTGCAAATTGTAAACCACCAACCTTGGCTTAATTCATTTTTTAATTGGATAGAAATACTCTAATTATGTTGATTACAAATAAACCAAACATATATATGTGGATACACACAGACACACACACAAATACACACACACACACACACACAAGACGGATGTTTAGGGGCATCTACCCAGCTCTGTCAGAGAGATTTGTCCCAGGTCTGGGCATAGGAGTCAGTCTTCTTGCATTTCAGTGTCTGGCTCTGTAACTGACCTTAAGCCACATGACCTTGATCAGATTGCTTAACATCTCTGAGCCATTTTGGCAACACCGTGTATCAGGGCTGAGAAGGGGCACTGGGGGTAAGCCCTGACACATGATGGGGGAGGGACTCAGCCAAAATAAAGCATACAAGGGTAATGACCATGGCATTCTCTCCAGTGTGGGCCTCAGAGCAGCTCTGGTTCTAGAAAATCCCACAGAAATAGTTTTACCAACCTGGGCCTTCAGCCCTCACGCCAAATTAACACGTTTCTAATCCACACAATGTTTACAACTTTGGGTTCTCATCCCTCTACTTCTTCCAAGAGACCAAGGAGAATGGAGTGTTTGAGCAATATCCAGGCCACATGACCATCTTTCTCAGTTCTTAACTCACCTTTTCCTCTCTCAAGCACAACTTTAATGTTTCCATGAGTGTCCGTGACTATGATAAAGAATACGTGTTATGGGAGGTAATCAGGGCCTGCGTCTTCCATAAACCAGTTGCCAAAGACTCTTTACAGATAGGTAATGGTAGGCCCATATGTTTTACTTACCTATTGCTGCTTAGTGACTTTCAATCCCACTCGGTGTATGATTTGCTCATAATTTTGTAATTTGAGGAAGGTTTGGCTGGGGCAGCACATCTCCAGTCCACGTGGCATTGGCCAAACCAGCTCAAGCAGCGAGACCCGGCAAGATGGGTTTGCTTTGGTTCATAGGTCTAGGGCCTGGGTTCTTGCTGTTGCATTGGCTCCCCAATTTCCCTCCATGTGATCGTATCATGTGCTTGCCTTTAGCGTCCTCACAGCAGGGTGATTTTCAAGATAGATTTTTTTGTCAGGATAGTTGGGCTGTAGGCCCATAGACAAAATCCCTTAAAGGAATTAAATTGAATGCACAATTTAATACGTGACTGCCAAATATCCCCCAGAGCACACAAGTTCAAATCACAAGACTTCTCCCTAAGAGAGGTTCCTTGAAGCTTTTGATTGTCTTCTAAGTCCCTTTTCCTTTTCCACAATAATGTCTGGGTTGCTTTATCAATCATCTTCTTTCTTTTTATGTAGCACTATCTCTGGCTGTTTAGTCCAAGCCAATGCAGTTCCTTCCAAAAGTTACTGGGTTTCCCTTGCACTGGATTACATGATGCATTCCATTTTATGAAAGCCATGTCCCCACGTCTCTTTGAAATGGGTCCCTCTCTGTTTTAGGCTGCAATTCAGCCTATTTAGACTGTAGCACAGCCTTCTGGAGACTCTTAGAAAACCTTTTGTGTACACGAGACTGTCTACAAGGCACTGGATTACATTCTTTTGTGATCTTAGTACAGGGCATGAAAGTTATCTTCTTGATCTGATCCAACGCAGAAGTCATGCTCATGCCATTTCTATTATGGGACATTATATTTTGGCAAGAAAGACTTGGGGTTGAAAAATAGGTTTTGTTAGGCAGATAGGCAGGAATGAGCTGCCCATTGACGCATGCCCAGGAGAACCAAGCATAGAACAAAAGTCTAGGTTTTCCCGCTGGTGGGTACGGATGGGCGTTAAACCTGGATCAGCCCACCTGGGCCAGGTGATTGCAATTCAGCCAATGGAATCGACCTGGGGTCATTCGCCCTGCCTCCCCCCGGGAATCCTTGAAAAGGCAGGAGCGAGGGGGAGAAAGGAAAAACTGGGGACAGGAACTGGGGAGAGAACTTGAGAAAGAACATGAGACAGGTCTTTTTTTGGAGGAAAACATAGGAGAGAGATCTTTGCGTGACCTCGAGCAGTCTCTGCCAGGCTGCATGGTGGGGAGGAATCCTAGGGGAGCCGCGTAAAACCTGAAACTTCTTTAAACTTTCATTAAACTCACTTGGATCACGAGCCAGGCTTTGGCGTGAATTCTTTCTCATGCAGAGTCAAGAACTGAGTTGTAACTCTAGCCCGGAGAGAGATCTTACAATTTATATTTAAGTCCAGCAAGTCCCTGCTCCTTCATAGTTCATATTTTCTGCTAAAAAACACATAACTAAACCCCAAACAGAAGTAACTTCTTTAGCTTTTCTTTACCCTTTTGTAGTTTATAATTATTTGTCTTTTGCCTCCATTGTTAATGACGCTGAGAGTTCAGATTCTAGATAAAGCAGAAGAATGTCACTGCCACCCAAAGTAGTTGTTCTTAGTGTTAGTTGGTGCCCAATCAATCCCTGCCCATCCACTCACTTGCTGCCATTGAGTCAATTCTGACTCATGGCAGTGGAGTATACTTGCCCTGATAGGTTTCTGAGACTATACATCTGTACAATAGAAAGCTTCAGCTTTCTCTCTCAGAGCAGCTGGTAGTATTGAACTGCTGACCTTATGGCTAGCAGGACAATATGTTACCAGGGATCCTTTTCAAGACTGTGCCCTTTCAGAAACAGATCACCAGGCCTGCTTTCCTAGGAACCTGTGGGTGGGTTTGAAGCATCAACCTTTTGGTTAATATGCAAGTGCTTAACAAATGGGCTTTATTCTGTTTTGGAAAACCCAAGTCACTGGTCTTTTGCCTAAAGAGTCACTTTCAATGGCCCTGGCTTCTTTCATGGGAAGGGCCAGTTCAGGGGCTCCCGGACAGATGGTGGGGTAGGATCCTTATTTATTAGGGCCATATTGGGTGGGGCGGCAGGGAAGTGAGTGTGTGCTGTATGTGTGTGTAATCTGCATCTTTAACAAATGCCCCCCCCCAACTCAAATGAGAAACACTGGCCCCAATTGTCCTCTGCCTCTCTTGTTGCTGCCTTTTTTGGGATTTTTCTGGCTTTTAGCAGCCCTGGAGGCCCCTCCTATCTAGGCAGGAAAAGGAGCCAATAAATAAGATCACACTAAGGTGCTAGAGAGTGATAATAGCTAATCCCTTCCAAGGGCAATTGCTCTCCTGAAAGAAAGAAAAAAGAGAGAGAGAGAGAGAGAGAGAGAGAGCTCAGGGGCTTGGGGGGAGCAATTTAACTCCAATGAATAGTGTCTCCTGGAAGAGTACTACACTTTGTCGCTGCAATGGGAGTCATATATGAACATGTGTGTGTGTGAAACCCCTCGCATCAGTCTCTTCTTCTGCTTTTGTGTAAATTGGACTTTAAACACATTCTCTAGGAAGTGTTTGGATGCCTCTGTTTATGGAAGCTTCTTGACAGAAGGGGGATTTTTGTCTCTTTTGTTCAGTGAGAGAGCCCCAAGGTCTGGCATTTAATAAGTAAGTAGCAAGCTGGTTGAATGAATGAGTGAATGAGTGAGTGAGGTAAAGAAGCCTTCAGCAGCCTTCCAGGTCGAGACTACCCCCCTCAGAAGCCTGGCTCTTGTCTAAAGTGAGGTACACCTCTCCCTCTTCCCATTTCATGCTTCCCCGTGGTCTGCCTGGGATTGAGCTGAAAAATGATTTTTCATGCACGTCATCCTCATTATATCATTATCCCTCAGAGCAAAGCTCTCTGACCACCCTGAAGACCTGTATTTAATGTGAGGAAAGGTGATTTAATGGAGTGGAGAGTGCAGCATAAAACAGACAACCCTTTCAGAATAGCAGAGCAGGCTGTCCCTCCAAGGGGAAAGGGACAAAAAGGGAAAAGAAAAGAAAAATGGCGAGGGAGGGGGGGCAACTCTCACTCTCCTAATAGGCTGAAATAAGAAGTCCTTTTGGTCAGCTTCATCAGAAGACAAACCGGAAAGGGGCCCCTTGCCCTCCCCGCCAGCGCATAACTGACTTACCATGCATTTGACCTTGGAGCTGATTATGCTCTGGGTTGAGGCAGACGGGGAGAGTTTATTGACATATGGTCTCCCTTCACACATTTCGTTACAGCCAGACATCAGACACAGAGCTGCAGGATATTAAAGGATTTGGAAGCGTTATCAAGGAATGGTACATATTTATCAAAGCCAGGGTGATATTACAAAGCTGGGTTGCTGCTACACCTGGGTGTGTTATGTGATTAAAAATAATGACAATGCATCCTCTTGATGGACTTTGCACCTGGGCGAATACTGAGCAGGTCTGCTGGACCACCCTTGGTAGAGAATTCACACCTAACCACCCCTTTGGTCTCAGAAGAAAATTGTGGCTGCTAGCTCACACTTGGAATCCAGGTAGGGTGATGTTTAAGCACTTCACTGTTAACTGAAAGAGCAACACTTGGAATTCACCAGCTATCCTGAGTGAGAAAGATGTGACCATGTGCTGCCACAAAGATTACAGCCTTGGAAACCTTCCGGGAGGTTCTTCCCTGGCCTACAGGGTTGCTCGAGTCAGAATTGACTTCCATGGCATTGAGCTGTTTTGAGTTTTGAATGGCTGAATTGGAGACTTCAGGATTGCAGGAAGATTTGAGAACAGCCTGAGATATGCAGGCGACCAGCCTTGGAAGAAGAGTTGAAGCACTTACTGATGAAGTTCAAAGATGATAGTCTTCAGTATGGATTACAACTCGAGGTTAAAAGAACAAGAATCCTCACCACTGAACCAATAAGCAACATGATAAACAGAGAAAAGATTTAAATGATGAAGCATTTCATCTTACTTGGACCCATCCACAACCAACGCTCATAGAAATATCTGTAAAGAAATCACTGGATAAATTGCTTTCAGTGAATTTGCTGCAAAAGGCCTTTTAAACATTTTTTTGAACCAAGGTGACTTTGTCACCTTAAAAACTCAGGAGTATCCTATCCCAAGGCATGATTATTTTAATGTGGAAGCTGGAAAATGCATAAGGAAGTCCCACGAGAAGAATTGATGCATTTGAAATATGGTCCTGGTGAGGAATATTGAATACACCAAGGAACTTCTAGAAGAACAAACAAATCTATGTTGAAAGAACTACAGCCAGATTGATTCTTAGAAGCGAGGATGGTGACATTTGGCTTCATGTACTTTGGGTGTTATCAGGAGGGACCAGTCCCTGGAGTTGGGCAGCATGCTTGGTCAAGCCAAAAGGAGGACAAGCCTCCACAAGATGGGTTGACACAGTGGCTCAAATGTAGGAATGGCTGTGAGAAATGCACAGGGCACCGTGTTGTTTTGTTCTGCTGTACATGGAGTGGCCATGAGTTGGAACCAAATTGACAGCACCTGGTTACGCAATGGACTAATGGCAAAATCAACCATTCAAAACCACCAGCCACTCCTCAAGAAAAAGATGAGGCTTTTTTACTCCCGTAAAGAGTCACAGTGTGAGAAACTCACAGGGGGAATTCTACCCTGTCATATAGGGTCACTGTGAATCAGCATTGACTCTACGGACGTGAACGGCAACAACAACAACAACAACAACAAATGCACTAATGGTGGCTGGGTACATGCGCAGACACCCATCCACTCGCACTGGAGCTAAGTTAGTGGTTTCAGCAGGAAGCTTACCTCGGTGGTTTCCAGAACTTCCCTGGGCTGAACCAATTTACACGAGGTCCTTCAAATATTCATGGTACCCCGGGCATCTTTCATTTCCCAGAGTTGGTTGCATGACTTAAGGCTTGATGATCATGGGGCCACATGAAGGACGCCTATGTGCTCCAACCAGTGCCTTCCTAGAGAGTGCTGTGGAAAATTGCCTTCAAGTCAGCCAGCTCCTGACTCATGCGGACTCCATGTGCAACAGAACTCAATGCCCACTGGTCCTGCCCCATTCCTTCAATGGGTTGTAGATTTGACCCCTTGTCAGCTGGGGGGTTTTCAGTGGCTGATGGCTTGAAGGAGTTCACCAGGCCTTTCCTCCTAGTCTGTCTGTAGGCAGAAAACATCGCTAAAATCTGTTCAGCATCATAGCAATATGCCAGCCTCCACTAGCAGTTAGGTGGTAGCTGTAACAGGAGGCGCACTGGCCAAGAATCAAACCCAAATTTCCTGCATGGCTAGTGAGAATTCTGCCATGGAACCACCATTTCCTCTCTCCTGGTTTCTAGTGTTTATGTGTATAAGATTTCAGTACCTTCTAACAAGCAGTAAGTAAGACTGCACCACGGGTCACCTCTATTTAGCTCTCCCCCAAATTTTTCCACATGAATTATAAAGTGTGTGACAGTTGTAATATGTTTCTCTTTTTAAAAATTGCTGGGTGAACTTAAAACAGCACAAGGAAGTGCCAGCATAGCAAAATGATACCCACCTGCTTATTTATCTTAAGAGAAGAAAAGTCGTGTATGCATTCACTCAGGTGAAAATATCATTCATGGAAAGAAGTGCCTAATGGTCACCAGGACCCATGGTTAATCCAGGCGTGGTCATCTGATTCCAATCGATCAGACCTAGCTATAAATCACTTATATGTCTGGATAATTAAAAGAAAATATAAATTTTCAAAAAATAACGTTGCATGGGATAGAAAGAGAATACATAACAACATCAGACATAAATATGCCTCAAGACAAACTCATTGTGCACATCCAGAATACATAATGGCTCTTGCTAAGATGCGTTTCCCACTAGACCCTACCCCAAGCCAGTAAAAGCCAGAAACTCTACAGTAAACTGTGGATTGTACTACTCTGAATTGGGAGCTGTGTCTCTAGACCTAATTTGGGGCTGTTCGTGCTGAGGACTCACCAATACCTGCTGCAGTGACAACAGTCCAGGTGAGAATAAGGAAATCTGTATGGCAGCCAGGATATAGGATCACTGAAACCTCAAATTGCTTCTAGGTGAGCATGGCCTAATGGGCTTCCATTTCTGCACCTCTGGCAGGAGGAGTTTGTTCTGGAAAGTAATGGTTTCTAAGGAAGTATTTCTTAAACTTTCACATGCATGCACTTACCCAGGTTCCTGGAAATCGGGCTGGGGGGCAGATTCTGATTTTGTGGGTTCAGGGTGGGGTCTAGGATCCAGCAGTTCTAGAGGCCCTGGTACTCTTGGGCTGTTAACCACAAGGACAGTAGTCCTAAACCACCAGCCACTCCTTGGGAGAAATATGAGGCTGTAGACTCCGGGCAAGAGTGACAGTCTGGGAAACACACAAGGGCAGTTCTACCCTGTCCTGTAGGGTCACTATGAGTCAGCATCAACTCGATGGCATTAGCATGGGAGAAGCTAATGCTGATGTTGCTGGTTCCTTGACCTATCATACTTTGAGTGGCAAAGTCCCAAGGGCCTTCCCGGATGTGATGGCCAAAAACAGTAGTGTTCACCCTTGGTCATACTTTGGAATCCCTTAGGAGCTTTCAAGCCTCCCATTGGCCTGGCCCCATCCCAGACCAATGAAGCAAGGCTTAGTGGAAGCAGGATTCAGGTCACGGTCAGTGAGAAAGCCCCCTTGGCAATGCCAACGTACAGCCAGTGCAGAGTCGAACTGGTCGACGACTCCACATGGTTCCATATACTTTGGTGAAGCCAGCTGTTTGGACAAGGTTTTCAGCGTTACCACCCATGTAGACTTGTTGGTGATAGTGCATTAAATAGAGCACATGCAGTGCATTGCATGAGTGGCCTATGTCATACAACCACATCAGGGGGATGTTGAGCCAATTTCTCTGCGAGACCAAGGGTGTTGGCTCCATCCTGAATGTTGGCAGGGTAATGGACTGACACAGAGGAAACTCATTCTCTTTGTGGCGGTGCACTAATGGGTCCTTCACAGAAGGCCAAGTCCATGGCTGCAGATGCAGATGCTCATGGGGCTGAGGGAGCTGGTCAAATCCTAAGTCTGTGGTGGGTGTTTGCATATTTACATGCCCTAACTGCCATCAAGTCCATTCCAACTCACAGGCCCATGGGACTGAGTAAAATGGCCCCTGTGGGTTTCTGAGACTGTGATTCTTTAGAGGAGTAGAAAATCTCCTCTTTCTCCAGAGGAGCGCTTGGTCATTCAAACTGCTGACCTTGAGATTAACAGTCCAACTCCTGACCACTCTTGCCGTCAGAATTCTATTTATATACACAAGTATATATATCTATCCTTTCCCAAAAGAACTCCACATTTTCAAATCATTCTTGACACTCATGGCCTTTTTTCCTTTATAGCCATGCCTTTGGTTGAAACACAGATATAAGAGAAATATTTATCTACTTATAGGGGTACAAAAGGAACTTTGGTGGCATAGTGTTTGCATGTTGGGCTGCTAACACCAAAGTCAGCACTTTGAAACCACCAGCCACTCCGTGGGAAGAAGAGTCTGTCCACTCCTATAAAGAGTTACAGTCTCAGAACCTCACAGGGACAGATCTACTCTGCCTCATAGGGTCACTATGAGTCAGCATCACCTCCCTGGCAGTGAGGTAGATTTTGGTTTCATAGAGATACAAGTCAGTCCTGAGCTGCTAAAGACAAGGTTGGCAGTTTGAACCCACCAGCTGCAGAGAAAGAGGAGGCTTTCTATTCCCATAAGGCGCTATAGTTTCACAAATACCCACAGGGGAAATTTTAACCTCTCCTGTAGGATCAATATGAGTCAGAATCGACTTATCGGTGGTGAGCAAGTGGAGGGAACCCTAAACAGGTTCCGGTGGACCTTAAGCGTTCTACTCATTGTGCATGCTCTGTAAAATGTAAACCAAGATTTTACATTTGCAAACATTATTTTTTCTAAACACATCTAACTGTGAAACTATACTCGCATGCGGGTCTTTGAACCTGGTCAGTGGTCTGGGGAAGTGAAGGGCCCTGACATCCTTTGTTGTTGTTAGTGCTGTCCAATCATTCTGACATCACAGGGACCTTCTTTGCAACACAAGGCAGCACTGCCCGGTCCTTTGCCAGCCTCAGGGGTAGTATGTTGGAGCCCATGGTTTCAGCTACCGTGTCCTCCAGTTCACCAAGGAGTTTCCTCTTTGTGCTGCTTACTAAACCCGTTTCTGAGGAGTCCATTCCAACTCACGGTGACGCCGTGTGGGTCAGCACCACGGGACCCCACAGAGCTTTCAAAGGCTGGTCGTTCAGAAGTCAATCAGCAGGCCTTTCTTCTGAGGGGCCTTGGATTTGAACCGCAAACCTTTTAATCAGCAGTGGTTGAGCGTGCTAACTGTTCACATTACCCGGGGACACCCAACCCATCTTACCCTCATCGCCTCATAGGTGATCCATCTCCAATCCAAGAGGGCAGAGAAGATAGATAATACAGCCTGAGCTGCGTATGTCAGGTCCAAACTTTTCAGTGTCATGGAACAAATAGCCAAAAACCTTGATGAATTGGCTGGGAAAACTCAGTCCAAATCATTCCAAAGAAATAAGTAGCGGTGCACTCTTGGGAACTTGCGCTGTGACAGCAGGCACCAGGGAGACCCGGGTAGTCCAGAGCCTTGCCACCCCAAATATGGTCACAGACTAGCAACATCAGGAGCTTGTTAGAAGTGCAAATTCTCAAGCCCTACACAAGGTCCACTGAACCAGCGTGTGCAATTTACCAAGACCACCAACGGATCGGGGTACCTGTGAAAACCAAACCAAACCCATACTCACTGCTGTCCAGTCGAGTCAGACTCAGAGCAGCCCTATGGGCCAGGGTAGAGCTACCACTGTGCATTCCCAAGACTGTAATTCTTTAAAGGAGCAGACAGCTTGTTGTTCTCCTTCAGAATGCCTGCTAATTTAGAACTGCTAGTTTGGTGGTTAGCAGCCCACTGCCTAACCGCTAGGCCACCAGGGCTCCTTTTGTGCTTGTGAGAGGTCGAGCAAATACCATTAGCAACTAGAGAAGAACCTGGAAGAAGAAGAGCAGGGTCGGAACTGTGAGTCAATTTGGTCATTAGCACATTTCTGTGTTCACTTATTCTCTTTCTTCCCTTGTGTATTCAGTCAAAAATTCTTCTTTGAACATCACCTCTGAGCCAGGATCTGTGATATGCTAATTAAGTTGGTTTAGGAAAGGGGTCTGCCTAAGTGACTCCTGCTTCCTGGCTTTTCCTGCTTCCAGATACCCTCTCTTGACTTCCTTCCACCTTAGAAGCACATCCTTACATGTGCAGCTGATCCCTAGTTCAGGACCGGAAGTTACGTGTTGGCATGCATGCTCATAGCTCGCTCAGTGGGAGTGCAAAAAGTCAATTCCTTCAAGAGCCTAGCACAGTCTGTAAGGTTGGGATGGTGTTAAAAGTGGTGGGGTTGGTGTTAGTTCCCGTTGAGCCCATTCTGCATAGGATGCCTTCATGTGACAGAGTAGAAATGTCCCCATTGGGTTTCCTAGTCTGTCATCATTACCAAAGGAGCCCCGGGGGGTACTTTAAGGGAAGTGTTGGACTGTCAACTGCAAAGTCAGGGGTTCACACCTACCAGCTGCTCCGCAGGAGACAGATGAGGCCCTCTGCTCCCATGAAGATTTACAGCCTCAGAATCCCATGATTGGGTCGCCATGAGCCAGGGTTGGTTCCATGACAGACCCAAAGCCCACTTTCTGTCGAGTTGATTCCAACTCATGGTGATCTTATATACTTGTTGTTGTTGCTGTCGGGTGCCATTGAGTGGTTTCTGATCCAAAGTGACCCTATGCACAACAGAACCAAACACTTCCAGGTCCTGCACCATCATCACATTTGTTCTCTGCCTGAGTCCATTGATGCAGCCACGGTGTCAATCCAGCTCGTTGAGGGTCTTCCTCTTTTGTGCTGCCCCTCCACTATACCAAGCAGGATGTCCTTCTCCAGGCAATATGTCCAACATATTTGGGAGGCAAAATCTTGCCATATATGCTGTCAATGGCACTCTGGCCTGACTTCTTCCAAGACAGATTAGGTTGTTCGTTTAGTAGTCCATGGCAGGGTAGAATTTTCCCTATAGGTTTCTGAGATATTATGTCTCTATAGGAAGAGATAGCTTCATCTTTCTCCCACAGTGAAGCTGGTGGGTTAGAACTGTTGACTTTGCATTTAGTAGCTCTGTGAGTAGCCCGCCATGTCACCAGAGGTCCTTTGCGTTTGATGGCAGTGGGGTGGAATGTTTACAATGGCAAGACCTTTTTCTCATGCATTGCTACTGACCGCGGTCTAAAGCCCAAGTGCTTAGCCATTGGGCCACCAGGATTCTTCGTGGTAAGGATGTGTTCCTGCCAAAGTTCATGAACACTACACAGCAGTGGGGTTTTGGAACTGCTAGGTAGTTTATCTTAGGGACTGAGGCATCCATTACGCATGGTCAGCAGTCTGAGCCTTTGTCCCATGAACGAGTAGTCCACTGCGCATGCTCAAAGGCTCAGGTTCCCAGCCAGGAAGGAGAGGTACACCTGGGTGTGTTCTGCACCTGAATTGGCCCACCAAGGCCAGGTGAATTCAGTTCAGCCAATGAGTTCAACCAGGGTCACCAGCACGCCCCACCTCTTGGAGTAATTTAAAAGGCAGGAGCACAGAGCAGACCTCGTGACTTTCAGGGAAGCTTCTAAGGAGATGCACATTTCTGAAGAGCCCTGCAGGTGCCTTTATAAACCTGAAACTTCTTCTAATTCTCATAAAACTCACTTGGATCACAAACTAGGCTTGGAGGTGAATGCTTTCTCGTGTGTAGCCAAGGAGCAAGGTATATCTCTATCCTGAGAGATCTCACAGAACCATTGATTGCCCTGGCATGTTTTGGAGTCCTGATGGTGTCATGGTTATGCTTTGTGCAACAGTTTAAAACCACTAGCCACTCCACAAGGGAAAGATGGGGCTTTCTATTCCTATAAAGAGATACATCCTCAGTAACTCACAGGGGAATTCTACCCTGTCCTATAGGGTTGTTATGAGTCAGCATTGACTCAATGGCAGTGAGTGAGTGCCCTGGCAAGTAAGCCTTTGGTATCTACATTGACTCCCAGTTTCTGGTTAGCTTTTCACCACTTCACCCCATGACCTTGAACTGCAGTGGATGAAGGTTGGGAGCTCTGGCTCTGGGGCTGCTTGCTTGAATTTTCACATCATGGCCCTGCCCGTGATGGGACCTTTGACAGTTGGGCAAATGAGCTCAAGCCCGAGTTTCCTTTTCTGCAGCATAGGCTGAGGAAGGAGATGTCTTCTTTCTTGTGTGCTAACTGACTTTTACCAGTTAGTATGAATTAGATCTTTCCACGAGGAAGATCAGGGAGAAGGGGGAAGGATGAAGCAACTTGGATAGAGGTGAAGGCAGCATGAGGGGTCAGAGAGAGATGAAAGGACCACCATGTCACCTTTGACTACTCTTAGTGAGGCCGGCTTGGAGTGCAGGAGACGGGGAGAGTGAGGACACGGGCTAAAGGCAGTGCTCATTCATTACTTCCTGGCAGAGTTCAGCCTTTGGCATGTTTGTTGGATGCTGGCGCTGTGTTCATCCAATGAAACTTCAAACTTCTGTCCTCTCATTAACCCTTTGTCTCCTCTTTGTTCACGATTTAGAACTTCTATTCTCGGGTTCTCTTTAGAGCCCCAGGAAATCAGAAGTCACAAGTCACTTCTGTTTACAGAGAGGCCCCCAGCATGCAAAGGCAGGAGGGTGTGTTAACAGCACACTGGTCCAGTGGCTGGTCATGCCCATGCAGTACATTCTCCATCCCTTAGCTCAACAAAAGGAAAATCACCAAAGAAATTTTTTTTCTTTTTCATGGATATTTACTTTTTCCGTTCCCTCCCTCACCCATAATCTGTGTGAATTACAATAGAACACGCACACACACACATACACACAATTTTCTGCCAGAATGTGTTACTCCAGTACATTCTACCCTCATCCCTCACTGCCTCCTACCCTTTTTTCTCCTATCTACTTTCTTCCCATGACACCCAATGGACAGGTAGGGGAATTCAAAATAGACCCCAGTCTCAAATGTAGTTTAAAGCTCAATCACGCACTGCTATTGTGCCAGTTCTGACCCATAGTTACAGGATACAACTGTCCTTGTGGATTTCTGAAACAACAATTCTTGTGGGAGTTGAAAGCTGCCCTTTCTACAGGAATGCAGCAGGTGCGTTTGAACTGCCAACCCTGCAGTTAACAGGCCAATGTGAAGGGATTTTGCCTCTTTGCCAACAAGGATCCGAAAGGTAGCATGAGGAGAACATTTATTAAATCTTCCATGGTACACAGGCAAGGGGGAGACCTGAACTACAGCTCTCGGGATTCTTGGTGCCTCGCAGTGGACAGTTCCAGCCGCATCGTATCCAGGCTTCCCAAGATTTTCAGAGCCACCCGCATAGTCTTTGCTCCTCTCCAGGATTCACAATTGCTTCCTGGTTGCTCAGGTATGTAGGAGTTTAGTGGTTCTCTAATGCAATCATCCCATTTTGCAAAGAAGATGCTGATGCCCAGACCGGGGAGAAGATTATCTGAGGCCACTGAGAAGGACACCATCACTTCAAGTCCTTCTGACCCCCCACAAGTTTCTGCCAAGAGCACTGAGCTCTGGGTTACCTACTCAGTCTTTTGAAGCCTTAGCCAGCTGATGCAGCTGCCAGTTGGATTGATCAGGGTATGTGACCCAGAGCTCCTTAGAATGCGCCCCCCAAAATGCAAATTTACTGCATTGAGTTGATACTGACTCATAATGACCCTATAAGACAGGGTAGAACTTCCCCTGTAGGTTTCTGAGACTAACTCTCAGCCTTTCTCCTGAGAAGTGGATGGTGGTGTGGTGGTTTAGATCTTGCAGTTAGCAGCCTTTTAGCATGAGAGGTAGGGTCACATTTCTGTTCTGATTATGCTCCATTTTCTGAGATGCCAGTGCCGAGGCTCCCCCCCCTGCAAATAGCAGTGAGATTTTTCTCACTAAACTGTGCTGGATGGGAAACTTGGGGCAAGAAGTGCATCGCAGCCAAGGAAGATCTCATTGACAGTGCAGTACTTGAATAAGGCAGGAAGACACAGGATTGGCCATCTGTCGGTGGGGAAAGTGTTCCAGGTAGGAGACAGTCAGTGCAAAAGGCCTTGTGATTGGCTTCTCCAAGCTTCTTCCTGGAACAGCAAGGAGACCACTGTGAGTGGGGCATGACACTCTGTGTAGTGAGGAAAGATGATCACTGTGTGGGCCTCCTGTATGATTGAGAAGCCAAGGGGAGTTTTTAAACCCTAAGCCAGATCAATGCTCAAGGAAGCATCAGTGAAGACATCATATGACACGTTGCATTGGCTAAATGTGCTACAACAGATCTTTTAAAAAGACTGAAGATCAAGGATGTTACTTTGAGGACACTGCCTGATCTTGTGCCAAATCTCGCCATGGTTGTTAGGTTGCAGTCCATTGTTGCAGCCATGGTGTCAGCCCATCTCCTTGATGGTCAGTCTCTTCTCTTGTGGACCTTCAGTTTTACCGAGCATGATGTCCCTTTCCATGGACTGGTCTTTCCTGATAAAATGTAGTAGCTACCAGATTGGATATCATACCTTTGGAACAGTGGTTCTCAACCTTCCTAATGTTGTGACACTTTCATATAGTTCCTCATCTGTGGTGCTCCCCCCAACTATAAAATTATTTTGTTGCTACTTCATAACTATAATATTGCTACTGTGATGAATCGGATGACCCCTGTGAAAGCATTGTTCGACCCCACCCCCACCCCATGGGGGTCGCGACCCACAGGTTGAGAATCACTGCTCTGTAACATTTTTATCATAGAAGAGAGTTTGGTTGCACAGCTCTGAGTTAGAGGGTGAGACGGGTTATTTGACATTCATTTGCTGATGTGTTTGCGAACCCAGTGGAAACACTCGGGAATGAGCATCTTCTTTAGCCATACTCCTGGATCATTCAAATGCCATCTCCCCTGTGAATGCCTCACTCCATCCTTGGCTTTCCATACTTGCCATATGAAAATGGGATAATATTCAATACTTAGCATTATATATAACCCAGTATTTGGTAGTCTGCCTCAAACAGATGCGAGTCTCTCTCTTTTTCTACTAATATTTAATTTTGATATGTGAAAACATACAAAGCAAAATCTGTTCCATTTCAACCCTTTCTGGACACAATGTTCAGTGACATTGGTCACACTCTTCATATTGAATTAACATTCTTGTTCTTTCAATTCTAGGTGTTTCCTTTCTTTTTATTAATCTCTCTGCCACAACCCTCTCACATATATTTTGAATTATCTGTAGCCCATTTAGATTTGTGCTGATTTTTTAAAGACTGGAATACTCAAGGATGCAATCCTTTAAGAGCTAAATTGTTATTTAGTTTAAAGATGACTTCAGGGGACAGTTTCAATTCAAGGTTTTAAGAGTAACTCAGGGTCATAGTCTCTGGGACTCTTCCAGTTAAGTAAGTCTACATAATTAAAGAATTTTAAATTATGTTCCACAAGGTTCTCCCTTTCTATCAGCATCCTTAGGAATCATGGTGCTATGGTGCCTGCTAACCTCAAAGTCAATAGTTGAAACCACCAGCCACTCTGCAGGGGAAAGAAAAGGCTTTCTCTTTCCTTAAAGAATAGCAAGTGAGGAAACCACAGGGGGTGTTCTAGACTGAGTCAAAATTGACTCCATGGCAGTGAGTTTGTGTTGCTATCAAAAAAAGAACACATTATAATGGGGGCTCTGACAGATAATATAACAACCCATAAATCAATTAGATCAAGCGAGTTTGTACATATGCTGCTTCAAAAAGATCATTAATAATACAGGAAAGAAAGAAAATACTACAGTGGATATCAGAGGAGACTGTGAAACTTGCTCTTGAACCTAAAGCAGCTAAAACAAATGGAAGAAATGATGAAATAAAAGAGTTGAACAGAAAAATTTGAAAGGCCAGCTTGAGAAGATAAAGTAAAGAATTATATTGTAACATGTAAAGACCTGGAATTAGGAAAGCAAAAAGGAATGAGTACAGTCAGCATATCATGAATTGAAAGAACTGAAGAAAAAATCCAAACCTTGGATTAAAATGTTCAAGGATTATTTATCAAACTATTGAATGATGCAGGGAGAATCCAAAGAATATGGAAGGAGTATACAGAGTCTCTGTACCCAAGAATTAGTTGAGGTTCTACTAGTTCAAAAGGCAAAGAGGAAGTTGAAGCTGCACTGTAAGCATTAGTGAAAAGCAAGGAAGGGATAGGAATGGAAATATTTCAACACGCTCATGCAGTGATAATCCATGTCAAGAAATTTGGAAGATAGCTATCTGGCCAACCAACTGGTAGTGATTAATATTTGTGTCCATTCTAAAGAAACATGATGCAACAAAATCTGCAAATTAATGTAAAATAACATTAATATGACATGCAAGTACAATTTTATTGAAGATAACTTTAAAAGTAGTTACAGCAATATGTCAACAGGAAGCTGCCAGAAATCCAGGCTGTATTAAAAGAGGGCATGAGGCAAGGTTTATCAATGCTGATTTCAGATGGACCTTGGCTGAAAACAGAGGATACAAGGAAAATGCTTACTTATGTACTATTGACTATGCAGAGGATTTTACTGTGTATCATAACAAACTTTGGGTAGCATATGAATATATATGAGAACAATGGGAATTCCCGTACATTTAATTGTGCTCCTGTGGTACCTGTACATAAACCGACAGTAAGTGGTTCGAATAGAACAAGGGGCTACTGCGTGGTTTAAAATCAGGAGATTGTGTGTTGTGGTTATATCCTTTCACCATATGTGTTAGACAGGGTTCTCTAGAGAAACAAAACCAGGACATTTATGATTTGATAGATAGATAGAACACGAAGGACTATAACAGCTAATTAGTCAACATAGCAGTACAGAGGACTCAGTTTAACTCACTTCGATGCAACAGTAAATATGGCAGTACAGCCAGGCAGCAAACTGCAGAACTAGGTAAGGCAGCCACACACTGGTCTGGTCACCAGAGAGCAACTGAGAGATAGGTGTGGTTTGCTGAGCCATTTATCTCTTTGCCCACTAATCAAACTGCAAACTTATTAATCCCACATGTTCTTATTGGCCAGGTTGGCACTATAAACCTACCTATCTATCACACTATACTTATTCAAATAATCTGAGAAGCTGCTCTGTATGAAGAAGTTGAGGCATCTGGATTGGAGGAAGAATCATTAACAACCTGTGTTATGCAGATGACCCAATCTTGCTGGCTGAAAGTCAATAGGCCTTTAAGTACTTACTGATAAAGCTCATATAGTACACCTTCTGTATAAATTAGTCTTCAACACTAAGAATACAAATGTGATCTCAACTTGACAAATATAAACCCACAACATCATTACAAATAGAGAAATGTAGCTAAACTCTATTTTACTTGGACCCACAATCAATACTCACAGAAGCAGCAGTCAATAAAATCAAAGTATTTCAATGGAAAAATCTGTTGTAAAAGACCTCTTTAAAATGTGAAAGAGCAAATGTTTTACTCTGGGTATTAGCAAGTTATGCCTGCTTTTAGCCTTGATATTTTTAATCACCTTAGATGCATGTGAAAGGAGTTTTAATTTCAGTGTCTGGTATGGTTTGAATGACTAACAGCAAGGTTGGTGGTTCAACCCACTTGCTGCTCCACAGACGAAAGAGGAAGCTATTTGACCCTGTAAAGATTTACAGCCTTGGAAACCCTATATGGTCACTATGAATAAGAATAGACTTGATGGTAATGTTTGACATATGCATGTGAAAGATGGACCATAAATAAGGAAGACTGAAGAAAATATGATGCCTTTAAAATATGATGTTGCAAATAATATTGAATATACCATGAATGCCCAGCAGAACAAAGAGGACTGTCCCGGAATAAGTACAGCCAGAATGTATTTTAGAAGTGAGGATGGTAAAACTCCATTTCATATACTTTGAACATGGTATCAGGAGAAATTAGTCCCTAGAAAAGGACAAAATACTTGGTCGAGCATCATCAAAAAACAGGTAAACCCTGAATGAGATGGATCAACACAGTGGCTGTAACAATAGGCTAAACTATGACCATTGTGAGGATGTCACAGGACTAGAAAGGCTTTTATTCTATTGTGCATAGGTCACTATAAGTGGCAGTGCGTGAGTTTTTGTTGATTAACAACACTGGGATATGAGCAATGTGCCCATGGCATATGCTAAACTGTCACCATGCTGGACACAGTTGATCTTTGTGGCTTTAGAGGGTAATTATTTTGAGGGTTATGATTCCACTGAATTTTTTTCTGTGTATTCAAACTATTCCATCCTAAGATTCCACAGATCTATCCAAACCAAGCTCACTGCCATTGAATCACTGCTAACTCATATCGACCCTACAGGACATGGGTAAAATTGTACCTGTGAGGTTCTGAGACTGTACCTCTTTACAGAGTAGAGTCCCATCTTTCTCCCGAAGAGCAGCCGTTGATTTCAAAATACCGACCGTGCAATTAGCAGCCCAACGTGTAACCAAGAACTATTCAGGGAAGCTAGAGGGAGAGCATGAAAAGAAATGAGTAGTTGAGGTGGTTGGATGCACATCCATCCCTTTGTTCTACTCTCTATGACTTTTTCTGAGTTCATTCAAAATGTAAATTAAGACACAAAATAGAATTCTACCCAACCCTGCTATATGCCTCAACAGTATCCATTTTTCTCATTCTTACTACTAATAGAAGCTCAATTTTGTTTAGGGTGATAATGTACCTATTAAATCGCTCACTCCTAGGCTCCCTTGAAGCTATGCATATGCATTTGACTTAGTTTGGGCCAAATATGTGTAGGTGAAAGATACTGAGTAGGACTCCCAAGAAAGTTTTTGTTGTTGTTTAAGGCAAAACACTCGTCTGGCATAACCCATTTCATTTTTGTCCTTGGCTCTTCTGCTGTCATGCTCCCTAGTCAGAATATTGAAAGATGGGAGAGTCACATAGGTTACATGAGTTTGGCAGACCAAAAAGCATGCATTCTCCTATATCCAAGATGAGTCCCTGAGCAAATACGCCAGACCTAGGCTACCTATTTCAAGACTTACTATTGTATAAGACAAACCCCTGTGTGGTGCAAAGGGTTAACACAATTCACTGCTAAGACAAAGATGCCTTGGAAGAAAAACCTGGCAATCTACATTTAAAAATTCAGCCCTTGAAAACCTCATGGGGCACAGTTCTACCCTGAATCATATGGGGTAACTGTAAATCAGAATCAATTCAGTGGCAACTGGTTTGGTATTTTTGGTGTTAATATAAGAAAAATTAAGCTTTTGTGATTAGACCACTAGAGTCGGTTTGTTTTTTCCCATGTAGCCAGATGCAATTTGGACTGATAGAGAAATAATTAAAAGAATGTAGAGTTAAGTAAGCGTAATGATTATGGAACTAATCATTTAGCAATGGACTGCTAACCACAAGGTCAGTAGTTCAAATGCACCAGTCGCTCAGGGGGAGAAAAGTGAAGCTCTCTGCTTCTGTAAAGATTTACAGTCTTGGAAGCCCTATATGGGGTTGCTATAATTTGTAATCAACTTGATAGCATTGTATTTGTTTGAGTTTGGTGACTAGTATGTAAGCTTTGAGGGGGTAGTAATAGATACTTTGAATACTATTCTTAGCACTATAGGTATGTCTTTTGCAAATGGATAAACGAACAAAAGCGATATTCATTTTGTGTTTTCTGTAGTTTGCCTTATTCTTCCAAGAAGATTACTCAGGTGTTAAGACCCAGTCTTCTCTGGCATACTTGAATAAAAGAATAACTGATAGACACAGACTTGAACCCTGGCCTGTGTGATCTTGGGTGTGTCACTGTTTTTCAATCAATTTCTCATCTGTGAACTGGGGATTACACACGGAGCCCACAGGGTTGTTTTGGAGATTCAGAGTAATGTGTGTGTCTTGGATTGAGTGCCCTTGCATGCCGAGCTTATTCCTCAGGCCTGGGTGCAGGGAGTCTATTTGAGATCTGATGGCAGGGAGTGGGAATAGGATAGCGGACGCAAGACTGAGTTAGGGGGAGAAGCAATCACAATGGGAACGGGGTGTTGAGGCTTTTAATGTAGGATACAGGGGCTTGATTCCCCCAGGACTTCTGAGGAACATGGGTTCTGTCCTAGAATTGTCTACCAGAAACAGGAGGCTGGGCTCTTCTTCGCCTGTAGTGGTGTTGAGCATTCCTCCTAGTAAGGTGACCTCTCCTACCTTCCTGGGTTTGGCTTTCCATGCCTTTGAAAAGGCTTCGAGGCAGAAGGACATGGAGAGCTGTGTGCTGCACAGTTGTGATAAGACACCATTTCAGCAGGAGCCTGCACTTACATAGAGCCGTTCGCCACTGCTTTGATGGATATCAGGAGGAGCCCTGGAAGTGCAGTGGTTACAAGTTGGTTTGCTAACTTCAAGGCCAGCAGTTCAAAACTACTAATTCCAAGGAAGAAAGATGGGGTTTTCTACTCCAATAAAGAGTTGTAGTGTTTGAAACTCGCAGGGGGCAATTGTACATTGCCCCACAGGATCTTTATGAGTCGGTATTGACTGGAAGGCAGTGAGATGGTGTCAGAGATGGGTCAAAGGAATGTGGCATGGCAACTCTAAGAATCTGCTACAGAAAGGGCATGGGATAGATGAGTTTATTGTGCTTGACCTTTTGAAACCATCAAACGGGCAACAGTTAGAAAGACTAACATACCAAGTGTCATTGGAGATCCGGGGAAAGCAGAGAAACACTGCTAATGATGCAGGTTTGCTGCACAGCAATCTGGCAGAGCTTAGTGAAAGTCCATTGAATGGACCCTAGGACCTAGTGAGCCCCTCCTGGGCGTACAACCAAAGAAGCGCAGTCACTGAGTTGACTTTCATTCCTCATGACCCTATCAATCAAACTGAATGGTCCCATGACGTTTTCAAGGCTTCTATTGGGAAGTAGACAGCCATGCCTTTATCCCACTGTGTGTGGAAGACGACTTCAAACTACTGACCTTTGGTTTAGCAGCCAAGCACTTAATATCTCCCCCATCAAAGCTCTCTCCTGGATGGATAAAAACAAACAAAACCCCAGTTGATTCTTCCTCATTAGCAACCCTACAAGGCACAATAGAATTGCTGCTTTAGGTTTACAAAACTAAATTCTTACGACAGCAGACAGCCTCTCTTTGCTCCATGGTATAGCTGGTGGGTTGGAACTGCTCACCTTGGGGTTAGCAGCCCAACGCATAATTCCTGGGTATATAGGCCAAGCAATTTATCCAATTCACAGGGCCCTTGGGGCATTTTTACAAGAATGGTCACCACACTGAGGCCTGCAGTAGAGAAGAGTTGGAGCCGAATTGGATGCCAATCAACAGACAACTGAAGAAGGAAACAAAAGAAAGATGATGATTGCTCATGACCAAGGGGCACGCAGCAGCACATGCAATTGATATGCAGCATGGCAATAACTCTTAATGACATTGCAAGGAGTTGAAAAGGTCAGAACTGAATGAGATTTATATTGCAGTACCATTCATGGAAGCTGAAAGCCTATTCACTAAGCAGCATGGTCTGGTGCACATGGCTATATGCCTATAAGGACACACACACACCAAGCACCCAACAGGGGGTATTAGTCTGAAGAGGGGAATGGAAGTGATGTGAATGTGGAAAAGGAGGGACAAAAAACAAGCAGGGCCTGACATTGATCAGGGTTCACTGTGTGCTATATAGTAGGCATGATTAATCACTTCCCTGTAGCAGAATGCTGAGCTAGATTTTTAAAGCAAGTCGAGTGCCTGGAACACAATGGTTGTTAGCTGCTGTTGAGTCAGCCTCCAGTCCAACTCACTGTGACAACCAGCTCCCAGTGACTCCATGGGCAATATTCTCCCTGGTCCTGCACCATCTCTTTGGTTGTGCATCAGATTGTGATTCACAGGGGTTTCCGTTAACTGGTTTTCAGAAGTAGAATGCCAGGCTCTTCTTCATCGCTCATCTTAGTCTGGACACATCACAGAAACAGGTTGTCTCATAGCCGCAGCCAACCAAGCTTCCCCATTTCAGTATCATAGCAACACAGAAATCAGTTCAGTACCACAGCAATAACCAAGCATCCCCCTGACAAATGAGTGTTGGATGCACATGAGTTGCATTTTCTTGGACTCAAACCCAGATCTCCCACATGGAAAAGGAGAATTCTACAACTGAACCACCAATTTACCCTCAGAATAGAATAAGTATCCAGTAAATGGTTATTAAGAATGTGGCTGCCAGGAAAATCCACCAATTTCCTGCCAAGGCTTAACACTAATATTTTCCCCCACACACTAGAAGGCTGCAGAGGAATGACTTTCTCCATGCCAGCCCTGGTATCTAGACAAGGGACCCTAGCACTGAGCCACTGAGCACCAGCAGGCTGGGGAGCAATGTCAAATTGGATGAGGGACAATCCTGGTTGAGTTAGTTTCCCATAGCTCGCAGGGCAGTTTAGCATGTCCACAGCTGTGTTCAGAATAGCCATGCGATTACCACCGAGAGAAATTCTATATGCTTTCACACCCCATGCTAGTCGTTGCAGCCATCGTTGAGTACAGTTCATGCTCATCACTATCTAGAACTCACGGTGACGCTGTGGGTGCGCCATTGGGCTGGTAACCTCAAGGTTTGCAGTTCAAAGGCACCAGTTGTTCTCTGAGAGGAAGGTGAGATGATCTGCTCCTGTAAAGATTTAGCCTGAGGAATTTTATATAGGGTCACAGTGAGTCAGGATCAACTCAATGGTGTGGGTTTGGTTTATTAGACCCACCATCAGATCATATTTAATGTGTTTATTAATATGTATATTTGCCACAAATCCAATGTCTTTTATTTTTATCACTGCATTTCAATACAATTTGTGCCTTTGTGATTCTGTATTTCATTGGAGGTATTTGGAAATATTATTCTGGGGAGTGGGCAGATGTTCCATAGCCTTTCCTAAATGCCAAAAGGATCCATGGGGTTGCAATGGTTAAGACCCTCTAATAGAGTTTATCAAAGAGCCCTGGAGGCACAATGGTTAAGTGCTCAGCTGCTATACAAAAGGTTGAAGGTTTGAACCCACCAGTGGCTCTGTTCTTGGAAGAAAAACCAGGCAACTCATTCTTGTAAAGATTACAGCATAGAAAAGCCTAGAGCAGTGGTTCTCAAACTTCCTAATGCCACAACCCTTTCATACAGTTCCTCATGTTGTGGTGACCTCCACAACCATAAAAATATTCTCATTGCTACTTCATAACTGTAATTTTGTTACAGTCACCCTGTGCAAGGGTCCCACAGGTTGAGAACCATTGTTCTAGAGAGCTCTGCACTGATGCATTGAGTCACTATGAGTTGGACTGGACTAGAAGGTTCCTAACAAAAACACCAACAATCATTTTTTTACCATGACCTTGTTAACTCAAAAAGATTAATAAGCAAATTCACAAATGAGGACATCCAGTTGCCCCTCCAATCTGGAGAAGCATGAGTTAAATGGTGACCCTGACCCCACGGTGTCCTCCAGCTGGTGCCATGCTGCCTTTATTCCCTCTGCCTCTCAGTTCTGTGGAGAAGAAGGGGAAAGGGAGGGAAATAAAAAGAAAGAAATGAAAAGATAATTTTCCCAGCTTCTTCACATCACTGAATTGAACTTTAGTTTTAATAAAAGTATTATGAAATGTAAATGGTGCTTTCACTATTTTGCTTTTAGGTGATATTCAGAGACATGGTGCTGGTAATTATTTGAGCCAGGGAGGTTAGTGTGCAGATTTTCTGAATATGGTTGAGCCAGCATGTCCCCTTCCAGGCCTAGCATTTCCCTGGGCTATGAGAAGTTGTAGACAGTCTACCCTCTTCTTCCTCTGACTTCGCTGCAAACCATGGACACACTGGTTCTGACTTGACCTGGCTCCAGTACAGAAAAAATATCCTCTTTGCATAATTATAGTGCTTGCATTGGAAGGCACCCAGAGACAAATCTCTCTTCTGGTGGCATAATGGGTTATGTGTTGGGCTATTAACTGCAAGGTCAGCATTTGGAATTCACCAGTCGCTCCTTTGGAGAAAGATGAGGCTTTCTTCTCCCATAAAGAGTTATAGCCTTAGATGAGTATAAAAACTCAAAATGCATTGGCAGAGATTCCACAGAGAATAAGTCTCCATTAAATCCCCTGGGACCATTCACCAGGGATGGGATTAAACCCTGCTCACCGTCAGGACATCAGAAAGTGTATTGTTGCAGATATGATTAGGTTAAAAATTAACATCTTATCATTTGTGTTTCCTCTTAACACGTTTTTCATTTGTTGTTTTTTTAATTTTCTGCTTTCCTTTTTATTGAAAAAAGTAACTAATGTCACTAAACCAGTAGAGAATTTGTTAAATGAGAATCTAATCGGTTATGTAAACTTTCACTGAAAACATAACACAATTTTATTTTTACAAAGAGTTATAGCCTTGGAAACCCAGGAGGCTGGAGTATTTTCTCTCGATAGGATTGTTATGCACCCAATGGCAAAGAGTGTTGTTGGATTTTGTTTCTTTATTGTTTTCTGTAGCTATGGTGGGGTATAGGGGTTATGTGTTGGGCTGTTAAACGCAATGTCTGAAATGGCAAATTTGCAATCCCCAGCCACTCCAAGGGAGAAAGATGAGGCTTTCTACTCCCCTAAAGAGTTCCAGTCTGAGAGCAGCCAGTCCACAAAGAGAACAAATGGCTGGCCCCACTATGAGACATGATGCTCCTCAGTGACCAAGGGTGATACAGGGGACAACACTGGAGACACAGTGTGCGAATTGCACCTAACCTGATTCCACCACACCGAGGCAAAGTGTGGTGGAGTGCAGTGGAACAGCAAGGGAATGGAGTGGCAAGGTCCCCAGGGAATGCTGAAAGTGGACTTTGGGGCCAGGTTGTGGTGCCTCAACAGACTGGATTGGAAAACACTCCTAAGGTCCAACAAATGATCCTTGAACTAACTACAAGCTCCTCTTTCTTGATGTGTTTTGTTTTGTTCTTTGTCAGTGGTTTGTTTTTGTTGTTTTGTTGTCTGGCTGTATACTGTTGCTTTGTTTTCCTCTGTCTTGTTTTCGTGCATGTTAGTGTCTCCACAGGTCTGTCTAAATAAGACAGGGTGGATGAACTATCTGGAGGAAAAACAACAGGACCGACAGTTCCGGGGGCACTTGGTATAGGGGGAGGTGCGGGGGGGGGTAAGGAAGTGGTGTTAACAAACACAGGGAAAAGGGAACAACATGGGACTCAAAATGGTAGTGAGGGGGAAGTAGCAGGCCTGGTAGGGAATGATCAACGGTAAGGTTACGTAAATAAGAGGTATAGCTGTAACCCAGGTGGGGACGGAGCATGGTAGTGGGACAGGAGGAAAGTCATTGGAGATGGAGGAAAGAGCTAGGAGTCAAAGTGCATTTATAGAAGTCTAGACAAAGACATGTACATGCAAATATATATATATATATATATATATATATATATATATATATATATATATATATATATATATATATATGGATGGGGAAATAGATCTATGCGTCTATATTTATAGGTTTAGTATTAAGGTGGTGGCAGGACCTTGGGCCTTAACTCAAGCACTCCCTCAATGCATGAATACTTTCTTTTATTAAATTGGCACTCTTCAATGCTCATCTCCCCCACACAACTGCTGAAGCTAAAACTGGTGAACAAGTAAATGTGGTGAAGAAAGCTGATGGTGCCCGGCTATCAAAAGAGATAGTGTCTGGGATCTTAAAGACTTTAAGATAAACAAGCGGCCATCTAGCTCAGAAGCAACAAAGCCCACATGGAAGAGCACACCAGCCTGTGTGATCACGACGTCCCAAAGGGATCAGTTATCCGGCATCAAAGAACAAAAAAATCACAGCATTGGCTGCACACCTCCATGATACAATTGCCAAAGACAAACGGGTGCATAAGCAAATGTGGCGAAGAAAGCTGATGGTGCCCGGCTATCAAAAGAGATAGTGTCTGGGGTCTTAAAGGCTTGAAGGTGAACAAGCGGCTATCTAGCTCAGAAGCAAAAAAGCCCACATGGTAGAAGCACACCAGCCGGTGCGATCACAAGGTGCCAAAGGGACCAGGTATAAGGCATTATGCAAAAAATATATATATACCATATATATGGTATATATATGGTGTATATATATATCATAGTGAATGAAGGGGGTAGTGCAGAGTGGAGACCCAAAGCCCATTGGCTGGCCACTGGAGATCCCCTCACAAAGGGGTTTAGGAGAGGAGATGGGTCAGTCAGGGTGCGATGTAGTACCGATGAAAAACACAGCTTTCCCCCATATCCTGGATGCTTCCTCCCCCAACTACCATGATCCGTATTCTACCTTGCAGGACTGCATAGGGCAGAGGTTGTACACTGGTACTTATAGGAGCTGGAGGCACAGGGAATCCAGGGTGGATGATACCTTCAGGAACAGGAGTGTGAGGGGCGATACTGGGAGAGTAGAGGGTGAGTGGGTTGGAAACGGGAAACAGATTACAAGGAACCACATGTAACCTCCTCCCTGGGAGACAGACGGCAGAGAAGGGGGGGAGGGAGACTCCGGATAGGGCATGATATGACAAAATAACAATCTGTGGATTATCAAGGGCTCATGAGGGAGTGGGGACCGGGGTGGGAAGGTAAAAAAAAAAGAGGACCTGATGCAAAGGGCTTAAGTGGAGAGCAAATGCTTTGAGAGTGATTAGGGCAAAGAACGTACGGATATGCTTTATACAATTGATGTATGTATATGTATGGATTGTATTAAGACTTGTATGAGCCCCTAATAAAATGTTAAAAAAAAAAAAAGATTTCCAGTCTCAGAAACTCACAGGTGCAGTTCTACCCCATCCTATATAGTCGCCATCAACTGGATGGCAGGAAGGACACATAACGATTCAGACCTGGGCTTAGTTTGGGTTCTCACTGAAGCAGACCCTGGCCAAAGACTTAAAGGCAATGAGCTTATTTAGGAAACTCTGAGCATGCAGGTAATGATGTGGGGTTGTGAGCCAGTGGAGGGAAGGCCACCGATAACAAATAGATTGTGCATCCAATTACAAACCTGGGAACCTGCTGCTTAATCACTTAGGAAGTCTCCAGGGGTAGGCGTAGCACACACCTCTCAGAGTTTTGCCATCCAAGGAGTGAGGGGCCTGGTCAGGGCTGTTCCCAGGGGCATATGTTCCTCAGCACATTCAGCCAGCACCAGCAAAGGGACCTTCAGAGCTGGGCCTTGGTGACTGAGGCGAGTACACGGAATCAGGGATTTGGGAGTGAAGAGAAGGAGCACCGGGAGTGTCTGCTACAGATTGGAGACTGGAAAGTCAACTCGGTGCTCCTCAAGGGGACAGGCGCTCCCCTCTCTGGATCTCACGTTTAACATCGATACACAAAGGCCGATTCTGTGAGGGTCACAGACTGGGGACTCCCATGGCTAAATGAGGACCTGTGTGGACTCTGGTTAGCCTGCTTATTCACTGCCATCTAGAAGATTCCAATTCACAGTGACTCTGTAAGACCGAGCAGAACTGCCCCTGTGGGTTTCTGAGGCTGAAATTCTATATGGACTAGAAAGTCTCATCTCTGCACAGCCCCCTACCCTATCCTTCACCCCCAGCTCCCCCAGTGTGACTGGTGGTTTCAAACTACTGACCTTCTAGTTAGCTGCCCAACACATAACCCACTGTGCCACCAGGGCTCTTTGGCCTACCTGGCTTCTATCCAATGTTACTGAATCGCCTTTGAAAAAATCAGGAGGCTTTTCAGAAAACAGGAATTTTGACTTTCTCTAGAAAAATCGATCTGGCATCACTGGAACCTAAACTAGAGGATCCACAATTCCACGTGGCTCTGGGAATCTCAACATTTCTTCCTCCTGCTCAAAGTGAAATGGTTTAAGGGGACCTTTCACAGCTGGTGGGCTGGTCTCCTTTCTAGAAAGTTGCCTCTGTAAAGAAAATGCATCTTTCTTCCCTTTTACCTAGTTGGGGGTGGTGAGGGTAGCAGGAGCCATTGGGTTAAGAAAAAACAGTCCAGGTAGCTTCAGTCTGTCCTGCCAGGGCTTTAGAGTCCAAGCCTTTTTTGCTCCAGCTGACTGGCCTACTGTTTTCAGGGCAGCCCCACCATCTGTTCCCAGGTGCAGGGAGGGAGCCGACTTTCCTTCATCACACCTGCCCCAAACTCAGGCCCAGAACTACTGTCTAAACACAGAACAACTTTTGTCTGTGGCCAAATGTGGGACCCCAAATTTCTTTCCTCTTTCCCGATACGCCTTCAGTGACTTGATGACCTGGGCCAGGCTGAGATGAATTAGCTTGCTCCTCACAGCTGGCTGCTGGGTTCCAGTCAACTCCCAGAGGCCACTGGCTGTGCCCATCAGTAGAAGTGGGAGTGGAGAACCCTCAGCTCTTGGCTGAGCAGCTCTGTCAGTCTGTAGCTGTTGACTGTAGCTGGTTCTGACAGCCAGTCTAGCTGGTGCTTTAAGTCATTTCAGTCGCTCCACCTCAGCTGTGATTAGTCTAGTCTCTGTAGACTCAGAGGGAGGGGAAAACAAAACACCTCAATGACTTTGAATCAGAGTGGGTTATCCTCTTTTAAAAGGCAGAAAGTCTGAATTGGAGGATATTTTGGGGGGTCTCTTTTATGCATTTCACATTTATGAAATAAGAACTAACAGTATTTGTTCCAGTAAGTGGATCAGAACCACCTAAGGGCCCACTCCTTCCACCAGGCCACGCCTCACTAAGAATAGAGGTCCATCACTTGTCTGGCATTTTGTGGTACTGTGGTGACTTTTGTTTTGTGTGATACTGGGAGCTATGTGATTGGCATTTCATATACCAGCAGGGTCACCCAAAGAGCTTCCAGACAAAGAACAGACAATGAAGAAGGAATTGGCTGCCCGCATGGGAAGAAGGAGCCATTGAAAACCCTATGGATAGCAGCAACACTGTCAGTTACTAGACCCCCCATGAACAACAGAAGAACATTGTCAGAACGTGTGCCAGAAGATGAGCTCTTCAACTTGGAAAGTACTCAAAATACGGCTGAGGAAGAGGAAGAGCTGACTTTTCATAGGCAAGTCTACCATAATGATGCAAATCGAGTATAGCCATCAGGACCTTCATTTGCTGATGGGGCACAACTCAAAAAGAGGAGAAACAGTTCAAATCGTCATTAATAATTGAAACTTGGTGTGTATGAAATATGAATCTAGGGACCTTGGAAGTCATTAAAAATGAAATGGAATACATAAAGATTGATATTGTAAGCATTAGTTAGCTGAAATGGACTGATATTGACCATTTTGAAACAGAAAATCTTATGGTTTACTCTGCTGGAAATGACACAATCAAGAGAAACAACATTGCATTCATCATCAAAAGGACATTTTAAGATCTATTTTAATGTACAATGCTATCTTTGATAGGATGCTATCTAGCCCCCTTCAAGGAGAACCAATCAATACAACTATTGTTCAAATTTATGCACCAACCACCAAAAGCTGGTGATGCAGAAATTGAATAATTCTACCACCATATTCAGTCCCAAATTTGTCAGAATTGCTATCAAAATACTATTGGAATGCAAAAGTTGAAAATAAAGAGGACGGATCAGTAGTTGAAAAATATGGTCTTGGTGATAGAAACCAAGCTGGAAATCGCATGACAGAGTTTGCAAGACCAATAAATTGCTGATAGCATATACTATATTTTCCAACTTCTGTTCTTTCCTCTTTGGTTCCAACATTTGCACTCCAATCACCGATAATTACCAATTTATCTTGATTGTATGTTAGAATTTTGCATGATTAATGATTTCTTCAAACATATGATCAACAACAAAAAAGGTGACCATAAATGTGGACTTCTCCAGATGGAATACACAGAAATCAAATTGACTACACCTGTGGGAAGAGACAATAAAAGAAGCTCAATATCAGCAACTGAAACCAGTCCAGGGGCTGATTGTGGAACAGATCAGCAATTGTTCATATGAGAGCTCATGTTGAAGTTCAAGAAAATGCAAACAAGTACACAAGAGTCAATATACAACCTTGATAATAACCCACCAAATTTTGAGAACATCTTTGAATAAAGCACAGTGTCATTTAAAAAAAAAAGGAAATGAAGAAAAGATACAAGTGCATGTCAGAAGAGACTCTGAAACTTACTCTTAATCAGAGAGTAGCTAAGGCAAATAGAAGAAATGATGAAGTAAAGAGCTAAATAGAAAATTTCAAAGGACAACTCGAGAATACAAAGTAAAATATTATCACAAAATGTGCAAAGGCCTAGAGTTAGAAAACCAAAACAGAACATATTCAGCATATCTTAAACTGAAAGAACTGAAGAAAAATGTCAAGTCTCAAGGTGCAATTTTAAAAAATTCTATGGGCAAAATATTGAATGATGAAGGAAACATCTGAGGAAGATGGAAACAATATGGTGTCACACTATCATAAAGAATAGAACAACATTCAACCATTTCAGGAGGTAACATATGAGCAAGAACCAATGGTCAGGAAAGAAGAAATTCAAGATGCATGGAAAGAACTAGCCCAAAACAAGATGCCAGGAATTGCTGGAATATCTATTGAAATGTTTCCACAAGCTGATAAAGCACTGGCAGCACTCACTCATCTATGTCAGGAAATTTGGAATACAGCTACTTGGCTAATGGACTGGAAGAGATCCATATGTGTATACATACCAAAGAAGGGAGACCAAAGGAATGGTCAAATTATGTAACACTATCATTGGCATCACATGTGAGTCAAATTGTACTGAAGCTAATACAACAACAGTTGCATTGATTCATTGACAGAAAGTTACCATATTCAGCATTCAAGAGCCATCGTGGCACAGTGGTTACAGGTTGGATTGCAAACCCCAAGGTCAGCAGTTCAAAACCACCAGTCACTCCGTGGGAGAAAGGCAAGGTTTTCTACTCCCATAATGAGTTACAGTCTCAGAAACTCACAGGGGCAGTTAGTTCTACCCTATTCTATAGGGTCAGGATGAGTTGTCATCAACTACAAGGCAGTGAGTTTGGTTTCCCAGGGATTTAAGCCAGATTCAGAAGAGGATGTGGAACAAAGGATATCAGATATCAGATGGATCTTGCCTGAAAGCAGTGAATACCCAAAAGATGTTTACTTATGTTTTATTAACACCCAAGGTATCTGACTGTGTGGATCATAACAAAACATGGATAGATTTGAGAAGGGAATTCCAGAACACTTTGTCTTGCGCATGTGAAATTTGTACATGGATTAAGAAGCAGTAACACAAATAGAACAAGGGTAGATTGCATGGTTTAAGAATCAAGAAAGGTGTGCATCCAGGTTGCACCCACTTATTATACTTTTTCAATCTGTATGGTGAGCAAATAATCAGAGAAGCCAAATTATATGAAGAAGAACACAGAATCAGATTTGGAGGAAATATTATTAACAACCTGCTATATGCAGATGACACAGTTTGGTTTGCTGACAATGATGGGGGACTTGAAGCACTTGCTGGTGAAGATCAAGGATTACAGCCTTCAATGTGGGATACAACTCAACACAAAGAAAACCAAAATCCTCACAACTGAACCAAAAGGTAACATGATGATAAATCGAGAAAAACTTGAAGTTGTCAAGGATTTTGTCTTGTCTGGATCCACAAGCAATGCTCCAGGAAGCAGCAGACAAGAGATGAAAAGATACATTGCACTGGGTAGATCTGCTGCATAAGAGCTCTTTAGAATGTTGAAAAGTTAGGATGTTACTTTAAGCAGGAAGTGCACCTGATCCAAACCATGGTATTTTCATTTGCCTCATCTGCATGTGAAAAGCTTGCCATTGAGTGAAGAAGACCCAGGTAAACTGGATGAATTTGAACCATGGTACTGGCAAAGAATATTGACAGTATCATGGACTGCCAAAAGAACAAACAAAATCTGTCTTGGAAATACGGCCAGAATTCTCATTAGAAGTAAGGTTGGTGAGACTTTGGACATGTTGTCAGTGGAGACCAGTCCCTGGAGAGGCATCTTGCTTAGAAAAATGGAAGGGCTGTGAAAAAAGGTTGAAGGCCCTTGAAGAGCTGGATTGACACAGTGACTACAACAAGAGGACTGAGCATAGGAACACTTGGGTGGATGGAGGAGGAGCTGTTATTGTTACATTCTGCTGTGAATAGGTTTGCCATGGACCAGAACCAACTGGATGGCAAACTAACAACAACAACAACAACAACAACAACAACAGGGAGAGACATAAAAAAGCCAAAGTCACTGCCATTGAGTTGACCTTGATTCAGAGCAACCCGTGAGTTTCCCGAGAGTGTAACTTTTCACAGGAGGGGACAGCCTGTATAACCTACTACTTAGCAGCCCAGCCCAACACCAGGGCTCCACAAGGATAGAGAGAAGCTCTATTAGGGCTGGATAGGGTAGAGGCTGTACACTGGTATATATGAGGGCTGGAGGTACAGGGAATCCAGGGTGGACGATACCTTCAGGACCAAGAGTGTGAGGGGCGATGCTGGGGAGTGGAGGGTGAGTGGGTTGGAAAGAGGGAACTGATTACAAGGATCCACATGTGACCTCTTCCCTGGGAGAGGGACAGCAGAGAACCGGGGAAGGGAGACTCCGGATAGGGCAAGATATGCCAAAATAACGATGTATAAATTACCAAGGGCACATGTGGGAGGGGGGGAAGGGGAGGGAGGGGGAAAAAAGAGGACCTGATGCAAAGGGCTTAAGTGGGGAGCAAATGGTTTGAGAATGATTGGGGTAGGGAATGTATGGATGTGCTTTATACAATTGATGTATGAATATGTATGGATTGTGATAAGAGTTGTATGAGTCCCTAATAAAATGTAAAAAAAGAAAAGAGGAGAAAAAAATGATTAGGGCAAAGACTGTACAGATGTGCTTTATACAATTGATGTATGTATATGTATTAACTGTGATAAGAGTTGAATGAGCCCCTAATAAATTGTTTAAAAAAATGATCCTCAATTCTATCTGAACCCTTGCCACAGCTGCAAGTTGCCTTAATAAACACGAGCAAAAAAGTACCTCTGGCAGCAGACCGCTCAGGTTCAAATCCAGGCTCTCTAACTTATTGACTATGTGACCTTGGGCAAACCTGGACCTCTCTGTGCTTCCAAAGACTCACTTTCCAAAAGGGAAGTCATAAGCCAACTTTTCTTATTCCTCACTGGGTTGCTTTGAAGATGAAATGAGACATCTGTCTAAAAATGCTTCTGACCATCCCTTGGTTCTCAGAGCTCCACAAATGCTATGGATGATTGTTATAAGATTATGAATGATTTTTTCCAAGGGTAGTGCAAAGATTAACATCAGTGCTACTTCTCTCTGACAAAATATAAATCCAAATTTCTAAATAGCAGGGTCTGAACGGATGCGCTGTTAACAGCATCTTGCTTTTCTCCCATCACTTGTCACAGTAAACCTAATAAGAAATGCTGGGCTAGGGCCTGCAGCCAAGCCCCTCACTGGCAGCGTGCAGGACCTCAGGTTGTTGGCAGGCCAAGGGGCATCACAATGGCAAGAGGAGACTCCACAAAGGGCCCCTGCTTCCTCCCCCACGCTCCCCTTCCCCACGTTCAGGGTGAAATGTCAAAATACAATTTTTTTGTCACCTGGTGAAATAATGAGCCCCCATTCCCGTTGCCTTGGTATCATCAGAGCGCAACAGCCACGTGGGGTAATCGCTGTCTCCGTGTTAATGTTGCTCAGTTCAAACATTTTCACAGGCCTTGGCGAAATGAAACCCGTGCTTTCTACCTAGGTGGAGTTTGAGGCGATTCAGCCCATTTGCTTCTGCTGAAAAGGCTACCTCAGAAAAACAGGAAATAAAAACATAGAGGGTGCCATTGACATTAGGTTTCTCGTTTTCTTCCTTTCTTCCCTACCTTCCTTTCTTCTTCTTGCCCTTCTTTTTCTCTTTTCTTTCTTCCCTCCCTTTGCTCACATCTTCCTGCCTGCCTTCACCTTCCATCTTCCCTCCCGCACTCCTCCATTTCTTCTTCGCTCCTCTCTCCCCACCCCCACCTTTCTCCATTCCTTCCCTGCCTTTTCCCTTCAGCCTCCCAGTCTCCCTCCTTCACTCTCTCCCTTTCCTCCTTCCTTTCCCCACCTTGTTTTGATCCAGTGATTTGTACTCCTTTCTTCCTCTCATCCCACCCCTCCCCATTGCTGGAGAAACATCAGTTCCTTGTGGCGCTGGTTTCTTGGCGCCAGACCCTGTTCTTTGGGCGTTCACAAGTCTGCGTCCTGTGTGCAAATATAAGACAGACATATGATCAGGGTTGGACAGAAGATTGGATTTGACAGGTGTTCTGCATCCCAAATCTTCAGCAGGCAAAGGTAAAGTCAGGCTCCTGCCTTTAAGGTTATGTCTCCCATTGTAACTGCATCCCACAGAGGCTCCTGCCTCCTGGTCACCTGAGGCCTGCTGCCTGCCTTCCTCTAGCTCCTGGGGAATTGGGGCAGCAGTGGCAAGAACAACAAAAATCCCCAGGAGTTGACAAGAAGGGAGGCTGCCTTGCTCGAAAGACGGCCCCCTCACCCACCTGCATGTTGTTGAGATGCAGGTTCTCATCCCTGTGGCTGGGCAAGAAACGCCCCCTCCCCAAACGCAGTGGCTTCAAACAGGACCATCATCGTGTAGTTGCTGGGAGGCCACTGGGTCGTGCTTGGAGTCTCCCATGAGTTGGCAGTCACATGGGAGCTGGGGCAGGGGCCTCTGGTGACTCCAGTGCGTACACGTGCACTCAGAGGGCTGGCAGCTGAAGCTGGCCGTTAGCTGGGTGCTTAGCTGGGTTGCTGGCTGGAGTGTCTCCACGTGGCCTTTCCAGGTGCCTCAGGCTTCTTTCAGCATAGTGTCCGGGTGCTGAGAAGTGTCCTGAGAGGTAGCACGTGCAGGCTGGACATTCTAAGGGTGAGCACTCAAGAAGAAGTCTTTGAAGGGATTTTTCAGAAGCTGTGAAGCACTTTGTGGGAGGGAAGGGGGTTGCCCAAACTAGATGTCACTGTGTCATCTTCTCCATAATCTATTGGTCACAGAGGTCATAAAGCATCCCAATTTAAGGGGAAAGGGCATAGACTCTACCTTCCTATAGGTAGCCTGTCAAGGAATTTGGGGTTCACATACGAAGACTGGGAGACCCTGGGTGGCACAAATGGTTAAGGACTCAACGTATCAAGAGGTGGGCAGTTGCACCCCTCAGAAGAAATAACTAATGGCCTGCTTCTAGAAGACCACAGGCTTGAGAATCCTGTGATGTGTAGTTTCTCCCTGGCACCCAGGGGGTCCTCGGGAGCCAGAACCAACATAACAGCAATGGGTTGGGTTTTTGTTGGTTTTGTTTGGGCTAATATTAAAACGACTAGTATGAAATTATATATGTATTGTGTTTATCTCTCAGGACTCTGATTATGCTGAAGTTGAACAAAACCGTCTGCCTCTTCTATGAATGCCAGCCGATGGAGGCAAAAGTGAGGGTCTAGAGAAAGAATGAATGTCACATTCCCGTCCTTATGTTTCAGTTGTCCTTAAAGGGCACAGGGAACAAACCAGACGTCTTTGACATGATTTTAGCCTAATGATGTGCTAGTATGATGATGAGCAGCCTGAAAAGTGGTTTTAACTAATGTGATCCAATATTTGAAAAGTTGACGATTTCACATCAAATTTTATATTCCCAGCATCTCAGTTACAAACAGAAAATCAGGCCTTAAAATCCTTGCATTTCCCCAAGGCAACAACAGTCTGGAGCTAGAATTTGAATGTCCCCTGTGGATGAGCTGACACGTGCCTGTTAACCACAGTCCCCATCCATCCCTATTGCCCCCAACACAGAGGTTGGCTACAAGTATCCTTTATCTATATGGCTAAATAGGTTAGTTGGTTTGGATTGGGTTGCTAGTTTTTCCTGTTTTGTTTTTGCTTACTTTTGATTTTTGGGGGGGCTAGGAAATGGCGTGTATTTTGGTACCATGTCTTCCAAAGCGAGAAAATAAAACCCAGTAAGCCAAGAAGGTCAAACAGTCTAGATTAATGATGAAAGGAGGAGCCCTGTTGGTGAAGTAGATTATGAGTTGGACTTCTAACTGCAAGATCAGAAGTTCGAAACTCCCCCCACCCCCACTCCACAAGAGAAAGATGAGATTTTCTACTCCTGTAAAGATTTACAGCCTTGGAAACCCACAGGGGCAGTTCTATACTCTGTCCAAAGGGTTGCTATATGTCAGAATTGATTCCAGGGTAGTGAGGTTTTCTGGATTGATATAAATAATTTTTGGTGAGTATTGAAAAAACCAGTCAGTATTATTTTTAATACACATCAAAGAAGGTCCACATTAATTGTTCACACAACCCTGCCACCTTCTTTCTTTATTCCCTTGCCTCCCACTCTCCTTTCTTCCTCCCTATGGTCTTTTATCTCATTCTTTTTCTTTCAAGGGTTAGCCTAGGAGTGGGAAAGTCCGACTAATTCTTAACCAAAAGACTAAATTGGTTTTATTGTTGGTGTTATTACTTGGGTTAATTTTTTTTCTTTTCTCTTCTTCTATTGGTTTGTGTCATGTAACCCAGAAAATGGGGAAACATTTGGAACATCAAAACACTATCATTTCTCAGTAGACTACAAGCATTAAAGGCAACAGAGATAAATACTCCAATAATAAAAATAACATACAAGGATAGCTAGAGAGATAAATAGATAGATAGAAAAACCACAAAATCTGAGCAGTTGTGGGAAGGAGAATGGGACTAGCCCCATGAATAAATATAGGTTTGCCAGAGAATAGTTCTATATACATATTAGCATATACTACAAATATGTCCATGAATATAATAGTGCATCCGGGTGGCATAGTTATGAAAATGTCTTAGCTATAACAAAACCCCTTGAGGGAGCGTGTCCTAAATATGGGGGATCAGGAACATAGCTCTGAGAGACCTCAAGATCAATTGGTACAAACTAGCTCACAAAGACAATGTTCTGTATCCATCAGGGAAGTGACAGGGGTCTTCAAAATCTAGTGAGTAGCAAACTAAAAGTCGGTTCTTGGTCTCACCCTATGTGTTGGACAGGGTTCTCTAGAGAGACAAAACCATATTGCTAGTAATTATATATAAATATATTTATAAAACTAGATATACAATACAAGAAACGAACCACTAAATTATATACAGATAGATAACACAAGAAACTAACCGTTAAATTATAAAACAGTGAGACACTAGCAGTCCTTTAAGACTTGAGAGCCGCCAGTTGCCAGTCCCTTTTTGTAGAGAGAGCTGGGCTCTATATACCCAGGCAGCAAACAGCAAGGCAAGTCACCAACTGTCACCAACTGTCGGTCCCCAGCTCCAGAGACGAACATTCCAATCCTGTGGGATTAAATGGACCTCAACTTACAGCGACACAGTCCACAAGCTAGGCATCCAACAGGCAGTGTACCCCTTTAAATTGAGGCACAGAACAAGCAAGGCGAGGCTCACGAAGCCATTTATCCCTCTGCCCTTCGATTAATCCTACTTGTGTTTATCGGCCAGGCTGGCACAATAAACTATTGCACCCTGTCTGGAGCAAATAACAGTGAAGAAAATCAAGATGCCTGGCAACAATTAGTCCATATCAGTAATGGACTATGCGTACCTCAGCCTCTATGATGCTAAGGTCAGAAGAACTAAATGGTGCCTGCCTATCACAAACAGCTGCTCTGAAAGGGATCATGGTACATGATCCTAGATAGAGTGGGGAGTAATGTGTAAGAAAACTGAAAGTCATACTACTACTACCAATAGTAATAATAATAATGGTAAAAGATGAGGTTTATTGGTTAGATAGACTAGTGAGATCCCCACTACTATGGTCCTTCATCACCAATCAGGTCTGGAACTGAATTCAACCCCCTGAAAAATAGACAGGTTTATAAAGTGAACCTTATGAGAATCAAAGATTGCAGCCCTCTGTATGGATTACAACTCAATGTCAAGAAGACACACATCCTCACAACTTGATCAATAGGTACCATGATAAATGGAGAAGTTTGTTGTTGTTGTTTTTATTTGTTGTTATTTGTTGAAGTTGTCACGGATTTTTGTCTTCATGAGGTCTATAATCAATGCTCTTGGAAGCTGCAATCATGAGATCAAATGGCGCATTGCATATGGATACATTTGGTGCACAATACGTCTGTAGAGTGCTAAAAAGCAAGGATGTTACTTTGAGGACTAAGATGCACCTTACCCAAGCCATAGTAATTTAAGTTGCCTCATAAGTATGTGAAAGTCAGACATTGAATAAGGAAGGCTGAAGAAGAATTGATATGTTTGAATTGTGGTGCTGGTGAAGAATATTGAAAGTAACATGGACTGCCAAGGGAACAAACAGATCTGTCTTAGAAGAAGTATGGTCAGAGTGCTCCTTAAAGGCAAGGATGGTGAGACTTCCTCTCACATACTTTGGTCATGTTATTAAGAGAGACTCGTCCCTGGAGAAGGACATCATGCCAGGTGAAGTAGAGGGACAGTGAAAGAGAGGAAGCCCCTTAAGGAGATGGATTGACAGTGACTGAAACAAGGGGCTCAAGCTTGGGAACAATTAGGAGAATAATTCAGGGCTAGGTAGTGTTTCTTTCTGTTTGGCATAGGGTCAATGTGGGTTGCAACTGGCTCAATGGCACCTGATAAGAACAACTACACCAAAATGAATCACAGCACTGAGGAGCACACATTCCTCAGAACCATCAACCATTCAAAAGCAAATAGGCAGTATTTGCCCAAGGCCAAATTCAAAAGGCAGGCAAGGTTAAGGGAGAAGGGTGAATGAAAACAGGAAGCAGAGTTTCAATGGCATGAGTGATATTACATTGCAGGAGATTGTCATCAATGTCACATAACAAAACGTGTATAAATTGTTACGTGCAAAGCTGATTTTCTCTGTAAATCTTAACCCACCTTACAATAAAAAGTTTCTTTTTTTAAAAAAAGACACCATCGTTCATATAATAGACACAGCCAAAGATCTCCTGGACAATCCTAAAATGATCTCCCAAATGATTTGGATAGTTAGCCCTCCTCAGGGAGTTCTACCCATTGAAACGCTGCGCGGTTATAGCTGCAATTATATTTCAGGCCAGAAGAGGCAGCAGAGGCCTGGTTGTTCAAATGCTGCAAAACTACCAGACAATGGGCAAACAGCTTCTTTCCACAGACGACTAGCGGCTCTGTCATATCCATGTCTGGTGTTCAACACTTGGCGACAGAATCCAGCCCGCTGGGTTTGGGTGGGGTCTGTTTCTCACCCATGCTTGGCTTAGGATTGTTCTATGGCATCCACAAAGTGGAGTCCTCTCCTTTCTGATGTCCCAAGAAAGCTGTTTTCTCCTTTTTCTCTCTCTGGCCCTCTTCCCAAGAACCCTGGGGTTCACTCTGCTTTCCTCTGGTTGATGTTTCTCAGGCAGTTACTTGACCTTGGTTCATCTACTGCAGGTGACCATTTGCAAGTAACTGTACCGTCCTTGGATGGTATTGTTCATGAGCTAGGCTGCGAACTACGGGTTAAAGGTTTGAGTTCACCCAGAGGTGCCTTCCAAGAAGGGCCTGGTGATATGCCTCTGGAAAAAAACCCACCCCAGCCATGGAAAATTCGAGGGACCGGACTTCTCTAACACACTTGGGCTCTCGATGAGTCCGAGTTGACTCAATGGCAATTGGTTGCTGGTATTCCTGTAAGTAGAAGACAACAATCTTTACGCAGTCCCTCTTGGATTCATGGGAGAAGGATGGCTTCCTCTGAGAGAACTTCTCAGGGGTCCAAGGGCTCAATGATCTTACAAAATATGAGAGAAACGATAAACCTGATGACAGAGGATATTGCTATGCAGGCCCCGTTTCAGGATGCTCAAGTTTCCAGGTCTTTCCCTGACTCACAGTGGAGCCCTCTGAGGTTCCAAATAGAAGGGCACCCTTGCTCCCAGGACCTGGAGCCTTGTAGCTGAGCAGAGCGGTCATGATGAGAAAGAGGACCCAAGGGGGAAGTCAGGGGGCTGCTTCACTTGTCTCAGTGTCAAGCAAACAAATGTTTGGGCAGGAAATTTCTCTTCAAGAGTGTTCTGATTTCTTGAAGGAAATCTTTTTCTGAACCATTTCCTCAGGGGAAAACCACTCAACTACCTCGGGAAGGAAGATTTTTCTCCTTCCAAGCTTACCAGGCTGTGCTAACTCACAGAGGAGGTGTGACTAGCAGGCAATGAAACTGATTTCCACACTCCTATGAAAATCAGCATGTGCTCGGCTGCTAAGTGAAAGGTCGGCAGTTGGAAAACCCCACCTGCTCTGCAGGAGAAAGTGGTGGCTGACTGTGTCTGACAAGATGACAGCTTTGGAAACCCAATGGGGCAGTTCTCCTCTGTGCTCTACAGTTGCTTTGAGTTGGAGTGGACTTGACAGTGATAGATCTGATCTTTTTCCCCATGAAAATCGGCTTTCACGAATACATGTGCATTCATCGATGTCTGTGTCTGCTTTGGCATGCATGTGCACATATGTGCCTATTTGCACGTGGATGGATACGTCTGTGAATGTGGGCATCTCTATTTACTTTGCCATGTGTGTGCACATGTCTGCCTTTGTCAGTATGCATGGGGGCTGAGGCAGCATAAAGAGATCAAGAGAAACTTGGAGAGAAAGAGAAAAGTAACCTATTTTCTCATGGGTCTCCCATACCTGACAGTCTACTGGCATCCACCACCACGAAGACCAGAGGTCACTTCATGCCATGTGTCCAGCTGCCCATTGCTGGTTGAGGTCAGTCACCAGGGAGGCAAGTCAGACTGGCCTCGCCAACCTACCACCCACCTGCAGGAGTGATTCCCACCATCTGTCCTGGAGCCCCTCCCACCTTACTCAGCCTCCCTAGACCTTGAGTGAAAGGCGTTTCCAACGTTTTTACATAAAGATTTCTGAGATTGACTGAAGAAATGATTTCATTTGACAAAACAAGAAGCTTTGAATTTAAAGATTTGAGGCAAGTGCCCTCCAGAGAGGGGGACACAGGACGGGGCCATGCTCCCTTCCGGTATGCACAGGGGTTGCTATGAGTTGGAACCAACTTGATGAGCACCTGCCAGCAACAACAACAACCAGAAGTTGTCCAAACTTCTGTGGCCTCAACTCGGAAATGAGAATATTAATATTGCCTCCTAGAAAGAACTCAAGGTATGTACAATTGGTTAATAGGCGTTTGGAAAGTGAGTACATTAAGTGGACTGATGACATTGATAAGGCAATAAGAAACTGAGAAGGCTTCACTAACAGGTGCTTTCACATCTGTAACCAGTAGATTCCTCCCTTCTTCATCTCTTGCCATCATAATCAGCCCCCACACTTTCCAGCCAGCTTGAGGGATTAAATGTTCTGTCTGATCCTATTATAAGCCTCAGCCTCAGAATCAGAGGCTTTACCTGAGGTTTCAGGAGCTATACTGGGAATGAGTGAGAGTAACCTGTCTTTTCTATTGCTCTCCTATCGCTCCCTCTTCCCTAGCCCTTCCCTGTCTCTGGGCCTGCCTTTCCTCCCTAGAGCAGTGGCTTCCGGGAGAAGGGGATGGAAACAATGAGCACAATGAGCACATTCCTGACAAGGCCTCTTACCATGCTATCTTCCAAACCTCTCTTGAGAGGGCCTCCAAGAAGTCCTCTTATGTCATCTCACAATAACTTGTTAGATACCATTGAGTGAGCTCCTGACTCATAGCAAAAGTACACACAAGAGATTGAAGCACCACCTGGTCCTGCACCGTCCTCACAATGGTCCTTGTGTGTGAGCCCATGGTTGCAGCAGTGTTGAGGAGATCCTGTCCAAGAAGGCTGCCAGTGGGTGGGAGGGGCTGCAGATTTCAGAGACTTTGGAGGATGCCAAGGTGGATAGTTCACGGCATATCATATGAGGTCAGCCAGCGGGCCTTGGGGGCCCTTCCCATTGTCCATAGGTATATGAAATAAATGGAGGCCCTCAGCAAGATGGGCTGCAGACACCTTCAGGACTCACTTGATCCTTGGGAAGCTCCCTTAGCCTTAGGACACCACCTGCTGGAACTGTGGCTTTGCTGCCTCTCCTGGCTCTCAACTTCCCTCCTAGAGGACTCCAGCCACCTTACTCCTTCCAGATCCTTGCAGCAGAGGCAGATATTGGTCTCTATGCTTTTGCATGTGGCCAGTTTTCTAGGGACAGATCAGCCTCTCCCAAGAATTTGGGTTCACCAGAGTGAGCGTGCCCACAAGTCTGCAGAGCGTATGGCCAGGCCTCTGAAGAGAGAACAGCTGGAAGATTTGCCCCTTTTCAAAAGCGCTAATTCCACAGTTGAGAGCTCGTCTCCTGGGGACTCAGCTTGAGTCTCAAGGAGCACATCCCCTTTGACACTGCTGGCAACTCGAGGTGCTCAGAGTCATATTCTTGCCTTTGAGGAGTGCAAGGGAAATGCTACAATCTGTCCCTTCACATGAACCACCAATCCTTATCTGGAGAACTCTCCGAGATGACAGGGATGGGAGGGAGATATTTCTGGGGCACGCTTTCACCTGCACATCTCTCAGGTGAGTCAAACATTTTACCACCAAAAGTTGAATATGATGGTGAGAGTTCAGGCTGGGCGATAGAGTGTCTGGGTTCAAATCGAGAGAATGCACATCTCAGCTCCCATGGTTCTCCTGCATAAAACCCAAGCCAAGCAGTTTATCACTTCCCTGCTGAGCATCCTACTGAGGCCAGCTAAACTCATTCTTTGCTGATGACAACGTTGCTTGTACCAAATGGCTTTGCCATGTAGCCCTTAGCAATGGCCAGAAGGGCTGCTCATCAAACCGCAGAGCAGGGCTTCTGGCGCACATGCTAAGAAGGGGGCTATTCACAACAAGGTCGGTAGTTCAGAACCCACTAGTTGTTTCTCTGGAGAAAAACTGTGGCTGTGTGCTTCCATAAAGATACCCAGCCATGGAACCCCCCTGGAGAGGGCCATGATGAGCTGGAGTGAGCTCTACAGGAGTGGGATTTTTTACTGTGGATGTAATCCCACTTGGGCAGAGATTTTCTTTGTGACATTAAAGAGGCTGTACTTTACACCAATCACATGGCTGGTACAAAAGGATTCAATTCAACACTGAAGCAAACCAACTCCAAGGGAAGAAGGCAGAGAGCTCCAAGGACCACCAACCATGGAGGTTATTGAAGCCAAAACAAGAATACCGCCCACCAGTCCTCAGCGCCAAGGGATGGACAAAGAGAGCCTGCCCATCAAGCTGGTGCACTGGCATGATGCTGTCAGCCTCCGGTGCTGTGAGAACATTGACTTTGGTGTGTTAAAGGCACCCACTTGCGGTATGTTTGTGATGTCAGCGTGTGGAAACTATGGCAAGCCCCCTCCCTGCCTCACAGAAGCAAAGCCTCGGCATTAAAACCCCGTGCCTTCTGTGGCGCTTGCCAGCTGTGAGAGGACAGGAAATGCCCTTGGCTTTTCTGCTCCTTGTTGCGACCTACCTCTGAGGCAGGGAGCAGAGGATGTGAGCTTGGAATCTGTTTTGTTTCATCACTACCCTTTGTCATCTCTCTGAACACTGTCATGTGCTCCTCACCCGTGCTTCGCCCTATCACCAAGCCATGTGCTCTTTAAAACATGCACACACACACACACACACACACACACACACCTAATGTTCACATTTTGAGGCACATTTGTTTTTAATTCACTAATAATAACAATAATTATTCAAAGCCACTTTACCATCTGAAAAGAAATCTCTATGCATACACTTAGATCATGGATGCCAACTGCCTTCTTAAAAACATTTCCCAATGAAATATTCAGCAGCGATTATATTAAGCCTGAAGCTGTTCATCCAGTTTGTGTTAATCAAAACAAAATCAAGAGACGAAGGGATCCAAAAGGACATGCAAGTTCATAGACTGAAAGTAACCCCATCGAGCACCAAAGGCTTGTCCAGAAGGGCAGAGCCACAGGTAAAAGTTATGTCTCTCTGGAGTTGCTGGCATTTAACTAGATGCAAAATGTCAGCGCAGGAAATGGCTTGCGCAATGCAAATACTAACAAGGGAGGCATGTGTTCCTGTGTAAATGGAGCTTCTGCCAACCCGGGCCTTCAGGATCCAGCTCCCATTGCAGCATCCACAGGAAGCACCAGGGGAATGTTGCATTTGCTTATTTTCCCTTTCTTTGCTAAGAAGAAAAAGAGCCTTTGTGGCCTAGTGGCTACAAGTTGGGCTGCTAATTGCTATATCAGCATTTTGAAACTACCAGCTGCTTTGTGGGAGAAAGATAAGGCATTCTGCTCCGATAAAGAGTTCGAGTCTCAGACACTCACAGGGGCAAACTCACAGGGGCAGTTCTACGCTGCCCTATAAGTTGGCTGTGAGTCAGCATGGATTCGATGGCAGTGAGTTTTCTAAGAGTAAGAAGTATCTAGGGGTGTAAAAAGTTAATGAGCTCTGCTATTAAGGGAAACGTTGTCATTCCCAACCCACTTAGAGGAGCTGTAAAAGAGAAGCCGGGCAATCTTCTTCAGAATCCTCGGCCATTGAAAAGTTTATAGAATGTATTGGCCTTGGTTGTTAAATAGATCCAGGTATATGGTGGAGCATACAGGGACCAATGTCATAAAACGGGGTGGGGGTGGAAAAAATCTCTAAGACAGATGCAAAAACTGTGAGGGAATGAGTTGTTGAGCCTGGGGGATCAGGACCATCGTCTCTGGGATTTTCAAAGTTCCTGAGCAATCAGGAAAGGGGCAACAGTTGGTCTCTCCCCATCCAGAGGACAGCAGAAGAGGAGAACTGATTGGGCCCAATGAATCAATGACTAGTAACTCAAGCAACGATCACCCTCCCCCACTGGAGACCAGAAGAACTAGATGGTGCCTAGCTCCCACTATCGACTGCTATGAAAGAAATCACATTAGAAGGGCTTGATTAGAGTAGAAGGGAAATGTGGGGCAAAACTCAAAATCATGATAAAACACCAAGCTTACTGTTTGGATAAAGGCTGGTGAAATTGCAAGACTATGGTGCTTAGTTACCCTGCAGGTCTGGAACTGAACTCATCATGGCTCGATGTTCAACCAAACAATAGACAGGTCTATAATGGGAACAATGACATTAGAGACATACAAATACCGTAGAATAATAGATCACATGAGATCAAAAGACAGCATTCCCCCAAGAACGAAGTTCAAAAAAGTTGAGAATGAAGGCAGCTTGGAGACAAGGAACAAGATGTGGGGGAAGTGATGGTACATTGTGGGAATTGCTATCAATGACATGAAACAAAATGTGTATGCATTGCTCAATGGACAGCTGTGCTGCTCTTTAACCTTCACCCAAATCACAATAAAAATGTTTTTACTCAAAGAAAACTTCATGGTTCACTTCTACTCTGACACACACGGGGTGATGAGGAAATAGTGTCAACCGGGTTTGCTGTGGTCCAACCACCAGACATGTGCTTATGGGAGAAAGAGCATGCTGACGCTGGCAATACCGAGCAGGACCAAGATGGTTTTATTTGCCTGCATCATGAATATTGTAGGCCTGGTGGTGAGATGATTCAGAGCTCAAGTGCTAACCAAGAAGCCACCCAGTTTAAACTCACCCAGCCCTACTGAAGGAGATTTCCCTCCTCAAAGGTGTTGTTGGTTGTTATGTGCCATTGAGGCGATTCTGACTCCCTGTGATGGGAAGGAAAGGCACACTGTGCTATAGTGTTAGGGTTTTCAGCGGCTACTTCCTCTGAAGTGGGCAGTGGAACCCTTCTTTGTATTCTGTTCTTAGCCTGGAAGTTTCTTTGACACCTCTTCACTTGGGATAACCCTGCTGGCATTTGAAATACCAGTCACGTGGCTTCCAGCATCACAGTAACACACAACTCACCACAGCACCACAAATGGACAGACAACAACAGGCTAGGAGTCTTCATGGGAGCAGGCAGTCACGTCTTCACTCTCTCGATGGGGATCAGTGAGTTCAAACTGCCAGTCTCTCTGTTACAGATGCACATGCAACCACTGTGCTGCTAGGTACATTTCCTTAAAATTCTGCCTAGAAAAATCTGTGGAACAGTTCTTCTCTGTCACAGAGGGTCACTGTGAGCCAGGATGGGCTCTGAGACACACAAATGCAACACCATGAAGCCACCTTACTCTGTCCTGCTCTTCTTTAACTCTATTCTTTTCTGAGCTATCTTTTCCGTATATTCAGAAGAGACTGGCACTGAGCAGTGTTAATTCCACCAAGGCCAGGAAGGAGGTCAAAGAGTCACAAAGGACTATCTCTTTGCTTTCATGCCACTGCACTAAGGAGGCTTGGGTGGCAGCTGGAAGCTGCACATTTCACTCCCTGACCCTACACTCCTGGCTGAGTCTCCTCAGAGTGAGACTGCCCCTTTACCCAGTTCACTGCATTGGCTGTCTTGCTCTGAAAAGAGAATTCGCACATGTGAGTCTCACTGGGTGGCAGATGGGAATCTTAATGCTGCTCTTTGGAATATGAAAGGCCTCAGATCAGAGTACTGCAGGGGAGTGATGTCTGCAGAAGAACTGCTGGTCTCCAAGTTAGAAAGAAGCCTTCCCCTTTGCCTCAGAGGTGCGTTCACTGTGGGTGGCAAGTCAGATCCTTGGGCTGGCACTCTCAGTAAACAGATCATATGGGCACCTTGAGAAGCACTTGCACACTGACCCAACTCCCCAAGGATGTAAATATACCAACCAGGATGACTAAGGTCACATTCTTTGCAGGTGTACAAATGAGGTGGGCAGCCACCTTCGCTGATGGTGGCTGCACAGTGAGTGTCTGGAATCACACCTGGCTAGGTGGACCATTGAAAGAGTTGGTGACATGATAATAGGGAGTACACCCCATTGCCAGTAAATCTGAGGAAATGGCATTTGAGGAAGCAGGGGCAGCCGGGTCGCCAGCATGAAGTCAGCGAGAACCTTGCTTGTGCCTCCTTTGTTCACTGGTGGCTGCTGACATCTGGGTAGTGAGGACACCATGGCTACTGCCAGAATTTTCCACGGTCCCTGGTTCCACTCTCAAGTCGCTGGCTTCATCACTACCACTGCCATCGAGTCGATTCTGACTCACAACAACCCGAAAGGACAGAGTAGAACTGCGGCTGGTGGGCCTGGGGGGCTGTGGATCATTATGAGAGCATTTCTATCTCGCAGTAACTAAAGGGTCCAAAATGCTGACCTTACGGTTAGCAGCCCAACATAACCCACTTGGTCATGAACCCTTGCCAGCTGATCCAGGGAGTCCATTCCCAAGTGCATATCTAAAAGAATGAAAGATGAGTACCCAGATGGATGCTGCAGTAATCACTATGGGCAAAAGGTAAACAATAAGCCAACAATACCCATCAGTAGAAGAATAGAGAAAATATGATCTACACAGAGTGGGGTATACATATAGTCTGCCACAAGAAAACTAAGGCCTTTGATTCGGACAGACTCTGTAACACAGGTGAACGCAAGACATGAAGTGAAAGACGCCAAACACCAAATGCCATGTATTGTGAGTCCATTTAGAGGAAAAATGCTGGACAGGTAAATCCCGAAGAGCCATAGAGTAGATTGGTGGTTTCCCAGGGTGGGGTGGGAGGGGCAATGGGGAATGACTGCTTAATGGCTGCAGGGTCGATGAAAATGTTCTGGAACTGGATGGTGGGAAGCTTTCACAGTGTCCTTAAAACTACTCTTAAAAAGGGGAGAGAAAGAATCTGCAGAAAGCACACACACACACACACACACACACACACTCACACTCAGACCCCTGCAGAAACTCTAGAGGGCTTTTGACTTCGTGTCCTTCTTACACACACACACACACACACACACACACACACATTCACACTCATACCCTTCCAGATTCTCTGGAGAGCTTCTGATTTCGTGTCTATTTTACACACTCACACACACACACACACACCACTTCAGAATTTCTAGAGGGCTTCTGATTACTGTTCTTTTTACACACACACATAAACACACAATCAACACTTGCCGAAACTCTGGAGGGCTTCTGAATTCGTGTCCTTTTTACACACTCACACAGACACATACAGACAGGCATGGACCCTTGCAGAATCTCTGGAGGACTTCTGATTTCATGTCCTTTTTAGACACACACACACACACACACACACACACACACACACTCACACGCTTGCCAAATCTTTACAGGGCTTCTGATTTCAAGGTCTTTTTACATATACACATACATTCACACCATTGCAGAATCTCTGGAGGGATTCTGATGTCGTGTCCTTTTTACACACACACACACACACACACACACACCATTTCAGAACATCTGGAGGGCTTCTGACTTCTTGTCCTTTTACACACACACACACACACACACACCCTTGCAGAACATCTGGAGGGCTTCAGACTTCGAGTTCTTTTTACACACTCATACACACACATATACACATGCACACACCCTTGCAGAATCTCTGGAGGGCTTCTGATTTCGTGTCCTTTTTAGACACACACACATACACACACATACCCTGGCAGAACCTCTGGAGGACTTCCGACCTTTGTCCTTTTTAAACACTCTCACCCGCACACACTGTTGAAGAATATCTAGAGGGCTTCTGACTTTGAGTCCTTTTTACACACTCACACACACACACACCCTTACAGAATTTTTGGGCGCTTTACATTGTGTCTTTTTACACACAAAAACAAACACACACACACCCTTGCAGAATCACTAGAGGGCTTCTGATTTTGTTTCCTTTTTACACACACACACACACACACACACACACACACACACTCATACACTTGCAGAATCTCTGGAAGGCTTCTGAATTCATGATCTTTTTTGACACACACAGACACACATAAACACTCACACCTTTGAAGAATCTCTGGTGGGCGTCTTACTTCGTGCCCTTTTGACACACACTCATACACTTGCAGAATCCCTTGAGAGCTTCTGACTTCGTGTCCTTTACACTCACACCCACACACATCCTTGCAAATCTCTAGAAGGCTACTGATTTGGTTTCCTTTTTACACAAACACACACACAATCTTGCAGAATCCCTTGAGGGCTTCTGACTTCGTGTCCTTTTTGCAAACACACACACACACTCACACTCACACTCATACCCTTGCAGAATCTCTGGAGGGCTTCTGAATTCGTGTCTTTTTTAGTCACACACATACAAACACTCACACCCTTTCCTAATCTCTGGAGGGCTTCTACTTGGTGTCCTTTACACTCACACCCACACACAACCTTCAAGAATCTCTAGAGGGCTTCTGATATCGTGTCCTTGTTAAACACACACACACACACATACTCACACTCATACACTTGGAGAAACATCTGGAACAGTCTGGTCTGGAGACTCTGATCCTGAGACTGTGGTGTGGGGGCACCAGGCTCACATGGCTGAGGATGTTTTAGTGCAGGGTGGAGCCATGCACCCCAGAGCTCTCTGTATTCCACAGGTCGATGGTGCTGTCAGAAGAGCAGGTGATAAAGGAGCTCGGGGCAGGCAGGCCTGTTGACTGTGCTTCACCTCAGGGTAGACCTGGTGGAGCACAAAGACCAGAGGGACCTGGGTCAGACTTTGGCTGCCCACAGAGATGGGACGGGATGAGAGTAGAGAAAAGGTTGGTCAAGACTTAGCCCCAGGCTTATCCCATAGCAAGCAAGTCATAATGATTAGCTCTTGTCTTTAACAAGTAAAGGAATATACATTAACCAAGCACCTAGTAAGTACTAGGCATTCTAAATCTCCCACTTACATTGTCTCCTTTTCGTAAAAATCAAATGCATCAGGTATGTCATTTCACAATTGCAGAAACTAAGGTTTGGTCAAGTTCAGGAACATGTCCAAAGAGGCCAAGCTAAGACTGCACAGGGGCAAACTGAAAAACGTCTGAGATGAGTCAGCACTAAATTCCCCTCCCATCCTCACAGCCAATTAACAGATAGGAAGGGACCCAGGGGCACTGCTGGGGGAGCAAGGGTGCTGGAGGAAACAAATTCCACACTTGAGGAACTCCAGCTCCTATTGGTAGCACAGGAAACACGGTCAGTCTCAGCAGACCTGGCCCACGTACCTCTACACTCCAGAAGCAGGAGGAATGATACAGAGCTGAATAAACCTTGCCCACTTTCTTGGGGTCCTTCACATCCCAGACATAAGTACTATGGTCATTGTACACACAAGACAGCCACTGAGTTGCAGGATCAAAGGTCAAGGCGATGGAGTCCGGATACTTCGCATTGGCCACGCCAGCGAAAAGGCGACTGAGGAAAAAGGGGGCGGGGTGTCCAGGGCAGACAGGGCAAACTGGTGAGTGAGCACTAATGAAATGGGGCACTCAAGGGAGGAGCAGCAGGTTGGCCAGCAGTCACTGGAGAAAGAACGCAGCAGCTGGCTTGGCATTCCTTGCCATGGGGCTCTCCAAAAGAACACAAGCTATTTCATAGCCCCCAACGTCAGGCGGGGACAGTGTGTGGCCATGATGCAGCCAAGCAGATGTCAGGCCCTTCTAGACTCACGTCAGAGGACAAGGAAAGACACTGTGCAAGCCACAACCATGGTCATATATCATTTCCTACCAATTGCAGATTTAGTCCCCTCCTGCCTTGAAAGAGAAATTAATACACCCAACTGCAGAACTGCCCCGCTTCCTGACAGCACTGAAACCAGAGCAAAACTTCACTTCCTGCAATCACCCAACCCAAGGCCCGAGGCTACAATAAGCCCCTCCTACCACAGCTGCAACGCAGCACCACCCTGAGGGAGAAAGGCCTGCTCCGTCAGGTTTCCAGTCTCTCTCAGAAACCCTAAGGAACTGCCCGTCTGTCCTAGCTGTGGTTTTTACAGGACAATGCATTACCACACGGCAGACTCAGATTACCACGGTTGCCCACAGTGAGCAAGAAATGCTAAAAGACCCACTTGTGCTTGACTGCAAGGGTCTTCCCAGAGGTCTATGTGTGCCCTCCTCTCCTTGCAGCATGCCAAGGATGGCCTGGCTCAGAGTGGGGCTCTGACAGGACTCAGGGGCCCACCCACACTGCTCACCTGGCCTCTGTGATGCTGGCAATGTCTGCCCACAGGGCATGGGGCCGGGGCAGCGTGCTGAGGAAGTGCTGGTTGGAGGGGTTGAAAAGGCGCACGGTGCCATCAGCACAGCCACAGAAGATGTAGTCCTGGCTCACCGAGATGCAGTGGGCCACTGTGGTCTGTGAGCACAGAAGCCCCAGTCAACAAGGGCGTCTGCGCACTCCTTCACCCGACACCTCAACATCTATGAGCCAAGAGGCAAGGACAAGTGTAAGGCAGGCCAGCTTCCCTGGCCGGAGCCCCTCAATGCCCTTCCCTCTAACAGCAGCTGGCCAGAGGGCCCACAGCCCTGTGCAATTAGGGGGAAGGAGTCAGCAAGCCTTATAAGGCACCTGAGGTTGAGGCAAAGACACACTCAGAAAAGGCCGGCCATGAGAAAGGCAGCAGAGGCAGCAGACAGGGCCAGCACACTTACTGTGATGGTGTCTTTGTGCTGAGCAGAAGACGAAAGCAGAGGAAGAGGCAGAGACAGAGAGCGCGAGCGAGCAGAGAGGTTCCCAAACACCTTCCTCCGCCTGGGGACTCCCCCAGCGTGCATGCAGACCCCGCTGCTAGCCCCAGGACCCCCGGAGCCTGGAAGTGACAGACGGGAGGGTGCCGACAAAGCATTCACTTACCCTCAGCTCCACTCCCTTGTCCAACAGTCTCCGGTCACTGAACTCGCACAGCTGCCCCGAGGATGTGATACAGAAGGTGCTGTCAGCCTTCTTCTCGCGGCCACAGGCTACATCAGTGAACAGGTTGTTCCGCAGGTCCCCCAGCGTCCCGGAGCGGCCAAACAGGGGCACAGTGGCATTCACCTGTGGAGGCACACCACAGGTGCCACACACCCACCCACCCTGCAGGCTACCCCCTGGAAAGCAGGCCCTGGGGAGAGAGGGAAAAGGCTTCCCTTGCAGATTGACATAGCACCTGGCCCAGCTGAGACTTCCAAGTGGCTTTTGAGCATGCAGAAGGGGGCGCAGGTGGAACAGATCTGGGCAGACCCCACCCTGGTGGCTACTTGCTGCCTCACCTTTGAGGTCTTGCTGTCATCAAGGTACCAGAATTTGATGTGCCGGTTGCCTGCAATGACAAAGTAGCTGCAGTCCTCAGAGAAGGATACTGCTGTTACCCGACTGGACACCTTGTTGGAAGCCACTACAATGATTTTCTGGAGAGAAAGTCAAGGGAAATCAAGGCTCTGCTTCTAGGAGGTGAGGGAAAAGAAACTTACACACTGAAGGAGGTTAGACAAGCTGTGAACTTGACCTCTCCTTCTGCCCCTTCTTCAGCATCCTAGATACCCAGTTGCTCCTTTCTGCTCAGAGTTCTCTAGAAAGGGATTGAGGCCAGCAGGCGGAGTAAAGGCCACCTGTCAGCAGTTTCTTGGTTCCCCTCCTGGCCCTGCCTGTCCTGAGGCCAGCAGCCCACTCACCTTCCAGGCCCAGACAATGACAATCATGTCATGCTGGTAGCCCACTGAGACAATGTACTTGGCGCTGGGTGAGAAGGCCACACACGCCACGCCATACTTATGCTCCTGAAGCTCTGCCACCTGGCTGCGCTCTGACACGTCCCATACCTGCACAGCAGGCATGTGTCCACTCTGTGGGGACGAAGACCCCAAAGTAAAGGCCAGAGGCAGCCAGCTCCCTCCCCATCCACGGAGGCCTGGCTCTCCCAGCCACTGGATAAAAGCCTGCACATAAATGAAGGAGATCTATCCTAATGTGCCTGCACATGAATCAAGGACACCCCCAGAGGGAATGTGATCAGTGTTGGGGAACAGGGACTCTCAGGGATGGGCTCCTGGCGTGATTTGGATTGGCACGAACCACCACTCCTGCGTTTTGCTCCCACAGCCTCACAGGGCAAGTCTATGGGAGGGCAGCCCTGTTCCACACTGTGACCAGCAGGGGGACTCCAGGGATAAGGAATGTTTTAAGGAGGTGTTTTCCAAAATGTGGTTCCCAAATTGGCAGCTTCAGCCTCATCGGGAACTACTTGTTAGCATTGCAAACTGAAGAGAGCCACCCCAGACCTGCTGAGCCCAGGAGCCAGCAGTCTGTACTATGGGGCCACCATAGCACTTCTGACGCAGGCTACAGCCTAAGAACACTGCTCTAGGGCAGACCAAACACCCAAAGTGGACACCAGTACAGAAAGACAAATTCGGCACCAGTCCTATGCAGGCCACAGGCTGTCACTCTCTGCTAAGGCCAGGCCACCCCCTTTGCAGTGCCTGAGCTTCCTTCCTCACTCACCTCGCTGGTGACCAGGTACTTGCCATCAGGAGAGAAGGCAAGGGCAGTGATGGTTTTCCTGAAAGGAATGCGGCCAGTCTCAAGAGGGGCACTGGCAGCCTGGCCCAGGTCTGGCCTCTCACAGTCCACTCTCAAAACAAGGACAGCAAACCCGCCCTCCCTGTGCTGCTTCCCTTGCAGGCCTGGGGCCCAACAGGGCCCAATGCCACAGAGAAGCAGGTGGCACCCCTCTGGCCGTCCCTGCGGAAAGGTGGCACTCCCCAAAGCCCCAGAGCCCATTTACCTGGAGCTGTTGAGGATGTGGTGCTGCTTGTGTTTCCGGGGATTGAAGAGCACAACCACACACCTGGGGAGAGGGAGAGGGGAGCACAGCCTTAGCACCCCACCTCAGTGGCCCAGCCCAGAGGACCCCACGTTGCCAGAGTGCAGCTGGCTCCTGGCAGCACTCTTCTGCCTTTTTCCCCATCTGTAGCCCCACACAGTGCAAGGGCCTGTAGGGAGCCCTGCCTGCCCAGTGCTCTGTGCACCAGCACCATTGGCCATGCCCCATAGTGATGGGGTGGCCGGTCTTCCCAGAGCCCTTGTCCCTACCCCAGGGCAGAGGGCAGAGAGAAGGATGCACATGATTTGGGTAAGAACAGGCCTCAGCTGTGCCCTTGTTTACAGACCTCCCAGTTTCCAGGAGAGAGTGGGATCTCTCATGTCTGCACCCATGTGTGTACTTGGCAAGAGCCAGCCCTCCACATGTTGGATGAGGAAGCAAGTGGAAGGTCAGGGCCCAGGGCCAGGCCTGCAGGGAGACTAAGGGGGATGGAGAGGCAGAAAACTGCCTGAGGAGGGAACTTCATGGAGTTGCTGGCCCACGTCAGACTCTTTAGCCCAATGAGCCTGAGCAGCGCCATTCTAACAGCCTCCAGGCTCCCTCTCCAGTCAGGCAGCAAGGCTGGGTGAGATTGCATGGATACTGAAATTCAAGAGTGAACTCGAGAGAGGGAGGCAGGTAAGAGTCAGGGACAAGGAGCTAGGAGCCAACAGCTCGCCAGTGTCTCAGGGGCCATGGCGCTCAGCAGGTTTAGGCCCTCTGCCCAGCTGTCCCCACTCTTCATTAGTGCTATGCCTACTACTTGCTATAAGCTGGCCACAGCAAGCCTGGAGCCCATCCCAGGCAGGGGTTACATATCCCAAGCCCTTGATGGGGAGGCCTCAGGTAAGCAGTGGGCCCAATGGAGTTCTGGGTATGTGGGCTTGGGGGAGGGGAGACACCTTTGGGGCTGGACCAACCCAGGGCATCCCAAGTGGGATGGGGTGCAGGGGCCTGGGCAGGGTCCCTCTTCCTCTCCATCCTCCATGGCCAGTCAGGCTAACACAAGATCTTGGGCAGGCAGGGGGCCTGGGGCAGTGCCCAGATGAGCCAGGGGATAGCTGGGCAGGGGGTGTTTCCTAGGTAGGCAGAGGGCCTCGGGCAGGGTCTTTGTGGCAGGCCCTGACCCAGGTGGGCAGGGACCTGGAACAGGGATCCCAGGTGTGTGCCCGGCCTGGACTGGACCCAGGGTTGGCAAGGGCCCTGATGCAGGTTCCTGGGTGGGCAGCGGCCCAGGGCAGAGTCTTGGTGGTGAGCAGGCCCAGGGTGGGGGCAAGGGGTCTGGAGTGTGGTCCTGGGTGGGTCAGCTGGGCAGGGCAGGGATCCTGGTGGCTGGCCAGGTGCCTGGTGGGCTGCAGACCCACATCAGGGGTCATGGTGGCAAGGCCCTCCCTGGTGGGCAGGAGTCTGGGAAGGGGCGGGAAGGCTGCACAGGCCACACCTGGTCTTTGAAGTCCTAGGCCTTGCGCATCAGGTCATTAAGGCCCATGGAGGCAGTGCGGCTCCGAGGCTGGCTCACAGACTTCAGAGCTTGGCTCGCTCAGCTCCTGAGCCCTTGACCTCTATAGGAAGTGCTGGCTGGCCTCCTGTCATGTTCTCAATAGGCTCCAGCTGCTGCCAAGTAGGCCAAGCCTTAAAGGGGCCATGAGCTTCCACCTGTGCGCCCCTCCACCTCACCCTTAAAGGGGCCGCGTGCTGCCGCCAGAGACCTCTTTCAAAAGTGTTCTTCAAAGTGTTTAAGAGCAAGAATGTTACATTAAGGTGCACCTGACTAAAGCCATCTTAGTCATATTTTCGATGGCCTCCTATGCACGTGAAAGTTGGACATTGAAAAGGAAGATCAGAGAAGAATCAATGCATTTGAATTGGGAGGGTGGTGAAGAATATTGAAAGTACTCTGAACTGCCAAAGAACAAACAAATGTGGGTTAGAAGTACAGCCAGAATACTCCTTAGAAGCCAGGATGGTAAGGCTTCCCCTCACGTACCTTGGACATACTGTTAGGGAGAGACCAGTCCCTGGAGGAGGAAGGACGTCCTGCTTGGTGAAGCAGAGAGGCAGTGAAAATGAGGAAGAACTTCGGCCAATGGATTGACACAGTGGCTGCAACAAGGGGCTCAAACATAACAACAATTGAGAGGATGGGGCAGGACTGGGTTGTGTTTCGTTCTATTATCCATAGGGTGGTTAGGGGATGGAACTGACTCAATGGCATCTAACAGCAAAAACAATGTCTACACCCACTACTAACAGGACAGGAAGTTTTCCAACCCCTCTCATCTCTCAACCCCAGGAACAGAGATGCCACCTCCTTCTAGCTGTATTCCAAGTGTCTAGAGCAGAGCTCAGCAATGAAGTACCTAACAAACCTGAAGTAGCTGTTACTTAGCTCCATGCCTCATAGGTCTCAGTTCCCAAGTCCTGAAACAATGACATCAGTGTTGTTGTTTGTTGCCATCAAGTCGACTTCCATTTACACCTGCGTCACACCTGCCTACCTAGAATCCCACCTTATGAAAATAAGTCAGAACAATGATTCTTGTTCACGGTGTCTGCAGAGTATGACTCACCACTCTGAAGGGATGTCATGTAAACATTGAACTGCTAGCTCAAAGGTTGACAGTTCAAACCACCAGCTGCTTCAAGGAAAACGATGAGGCTGTCTGTTCCAGTAATGTTGGACAACGTTGGAAAACTTACATAGGGTCTCCATGAGTTGGAATTGACTGGACAGTAATGGGTTTGCTGTACCTGGAATGATGATGTGACCAGAGAAAGAATGAGAGGGAAGTCTGAAAAAGAAGCACCGACCTGCCCTTCCATCGGGCTGTATTGTGATTTTTTTGCAGCAGATGGTTCGAAGGGAACAGGGAATGAAGAGGCAGAGTGCATGGCACAGTTGAGGGCTATTTGCCATTCTGAGCAAGTGCCTCTGTGAGAAAAGGGGGAGGGGAGGCTTGACCTGGATCTTGATCAAAGCCCAAGAAAATATATGAATTTCCAGAATGAGAGAGGTTTCCCAAGTCAGGGTAGTAACAGGAGCTGACAGCTCTAACCTCTGACCCTGTGGGCCCTGTTCAAAGAATCTCCTGGACTGGGTGGGAGGTGGGTGGTTAGGCAGAGAGACAAAGAGAGAGTCGAACTAGGAACTCTGGGTCTTTCCCAGCCTGAGCCTGAGCCCCTGAGCCTCCTCAACTCCACTCTCCCCTTCCACGGCCCCCCACAGGGACACCTTCCAGAGGTCTTCCTGTACCCATATGTAGGTTTTGGCTCTTCCTGCTTTTGGCTCTGCTCAGTGGCAGGTCATTTGAAGGGTGGTTGTGGGATTTGTACAGTTGACATTAGGGTAAATGCGTGATCATTTCTTAAATTTATCCTACTGCAGCTTTAGGCTGTGTTTCCAAACTCCCTGTCCTCTCAGAGGCTCTGCAGAGGGGACAGTGGCTCTGATTCCACCTGGAAGTTCCTGGTTGAGCACATGGATTTCCCATCGCAGTCTAGCCATGGCACCAGGGATCAGGGTGCTAGGAGAGGGGCAAATGGGTCCCCAAAGGAGATGTGTGGTGACCACAAAAGTGACACACTGGTGGTCACCTACTAATTGTACATGGTGGTGCTTGCCCCTCTCAAGGTGGAAACATACAATTTCACCTATGCCTCTTCTCTAAAAGCAAGTGGACCTGCTTGTGACATGAGGTTTTGGAAAGTTCTTTCATGGGCCACAAAGAAGTGTGGCTGGTCCAGTGTCTCAAGTTGATTTCGAGTAGTGTCCAGAGAGTTCGTGGTGAAAGGGGGTAGGGAACTGTGGGGGGCAGGCCAGGGAGTGAACACGGAGTAATTTGAGCCAGACAGAGTAATGAATGGGAGGCAGAATGGATATGGCAGTAATCTGGGGGACGAGTTTGGATCTGCCTCTGTGGTTTTCTGACACTATAAATTTGTCCATTGTCAGACGGCCTCATCTTTCTCCCTCTCAGAGCAGCTAGTGGGTTTGAACTGCTGGCTTTGAGATTAGTAGCGGGATGCTTAACCCACAGCATCACCAAAACTCCTTAGCAAGAAGGATATTACCACAACCACAGCCACCACCCCTTTTTCCTAATTTTCTGAGAGATAGAGAGGAAAGAGTGCTCTCCAGCATTCGACTCCCTTTAAAGAAAATGGGAGGGCCAGGGTGATGATAGCAGGTGGCTGGAACATCCCAGCCTGGCATCCAGGGACACCCGGAAAGATCCTCCCTTATGGGCTCTGTGAAGTAGGCACACTCAAAGACCACAGGACCCCGGTCTCAGCTGTTGGCCTCGGGGCTTGGGTTTCTTAGTTCCTGCTGCTTGGGGAAGGGCTGCTCGATGGAGAGCCTCATCACTCAGCATCATGGCTGCTCAGACGTGATACCACTGAGTCGTGTAATTTACATTTCATGCACAATTGAAGCAGCTAATGGTGTCATTCTCCAAGGGGGGACAAGTTGTCATAATGTTAATTACATTGCAGGCGTGCTCCCTCTCCTTTGTCCCCAAGTGCTCCATGGGAATTCCCAGGTAGCAGTCGAGTGGGTGTCCAAGAGAGTGGCAATGGCTCTCTCCACGGTGTCAGGGCTGAGGAGTGGTTACAAGGCCAATAAATCTTTCTCTGACTTCGTTGTGGGTGTGTTGGCGCAGTGCGAGTAGAGGTGGCAGCTAAAACAGCCCAGTGATCTCCCCATCCTTTTCTCCCTTGCGCGTGTGCAATCGGGCAGGGCTGGAGGGTGCCTGTTCAATGCTCAAGCTAATTTTGCTTGATAGGGGACAGTGGAGATGATGTGTAGGGAAAAGGAGGCAAAATCCAACCACTCTTAGTCCAGATATCAGCAGACGGTAGAGCTAAGCCTGTAATCTCTGAGGCTGGTCTGCTGGGATTTAAATTCCAGCTCTCCCTTGGATAACCTGGTTACCCCTGGGCCAGATGGCTTCACCTCTCTGTGCATTCGTGTTCTCACCTATAGACGGAAGCTGATGCACTACCAATGGGTCAGTCGATTCCAACTCATAGTGAGCCTGGAGGACAGAGTGGAACCATTCTATAGGCGTTCCCATAGGCTGTGACTGATACTGGAGCAAATTGACGCATCATTCTCATGGGAAGCTGCTGAGTGTTTCCCTGAGCTAATGGTAAATAGTCAAGAGCTTCTGTATTGCCCCGCCAGCGCTCCTCTTAAAGGGGTTGCAAAAGTCACCAAAACCCCACTTCTCTAGAGTTCATTCAGACTCATAGCAACTCAGCAGGATGAAGTAATAACTCCCTGCAGACGTCCGACCCTGAAAATCTTTATGAGCTCAGACAGCCCCATCTTGATTCTGAAGAAAAGCTGGTGGGTTTGAACCACCGACCTTCTGGTTAGCAGTTCTAATGCTTCACCCACACCACCACCCGTGGGATGAAATGAGTGAATGTACATGCAATGCTTAGAACACTAGTACATAACATGCACTTAGTAATTGTGAGCTATTGTGGTAGGAGGGGAGTCCAAAAACCAAACCAAACTCACTGCCATCGAATCCACTCTGACTCCCCATGACCTGAGTTCTACCCTATAGGATAGGGTCCAACTGCTCCTGTGGGTATTTGAGATTGTAACTTTATAGGATTGGAAAGTTTCATGTTTTTCCCTGAGAGTGGCTGGTGGTTTTGAACTGTTGACTTTGGGATTAGCAGCCCAATATGTAATCACTCACGCCATTATTAAATGAGAGCTACGAGTTTCTGACATTTTCTGTGAGGTGGTAGAAGTATATGTCATTCCTATATTTAAAGAAGGTAAATCTACTGAAGCAGGACAATTGCCATGGCTTTCCAAAGAGAGGAGAGATGTCAGTTTTAAGGATATATAGAGCTGTGAGTCATCCCTGGAGAGTACAAATGGTTAAAACACTTGGCCATTAACAGAAACTGAGGAGGTTCAAGCGCACCCAGAAATACCTTGGAAGAAAAGCCTGGCCATCTGTTTCTGAAAGGTTATGCCCATTGAAAGTCCTATGACTCACCATGAATCGCAATCAACTCAGTGTCAAATGGTCATTTTAAATTTCAGGATGGTTCCTGGGCAGAAAGAAAACATTCTAAGTTGTCTATTGAAGAGGAGGTTTGTGAGAGCACCTGGCCCATTCAAACACAACTGATGAGGAACCTCGGTGGGGCCACTGTACACAGACCAGGCCATGCTTTCTCCACATCTGGTTTTGTTGGATGCTGTCAAGTTGGTTTCAACTCGTGGCGACTCTACATACAACCAAAAGAAACACTGCCTGCTCCTGTGCCAGCCTCACAATTGTTATGTTTTAGTGTGTTGTTGTAGAAACTGTGTCCATCCATCTTGGTGAGGGTCCTCCCCTTTTGGGCGCCCCTTTACCAAGCATGATGGCCTTTTCCATGATGTTGCTCCTCATAGCTCCTGATGCCCAAGGATGTGAGATGAAGTCTAGCCATCCTTGCCTCTAAGGAGCAATCTGGATACACTTCTTTCAAGACAGATCTTGCTCCTCAACTGAAATTCTTGCAGAGAGAGTGAAAACACACCTGATTTTCCTAGAGTCTCGTTTCCCAAAGTGGGCAACACCACCCACCTACTGGGCACAGAAAAATCCAGAGATCTACAAAGCAGATATCTACATTTTATCCTGGATGGTGGGCTACAGTACAAAATACTTTCATTGCTGGGGGGTCCTGAGTAATTTCTTTTTCTGAAAAGAGGGCAGTAGGCAGAATAAGTTTGGGAACCTTTGGTCTGGAGCAGGAGCTGGAAACCTGTTTTTCTTCCAAGGACCATGTGGTGATTTATAACATCATTCATGGGGCCATACAGGTCAAATATTTAATGAACTCACCCCTAAGGTGATGGCTACAAATGCTTCTCGTTAGTGAGATGTGTGAAGCTGGCAGCTATTGATTATTTGGGGGCCCTATACAGCCCTCGGGCCATACGTTGGTCTAAGGTAGTCAATTTCAACCAGTGGGTCACGACACCTTTGGGGGTCCAATGACACTTTCACAGGGGTTGCCTGGTTCATTGCAGTAGCAAAATTACAGTGATGAATTAGCAATGAAATAATTTTTATGATCGGGGTAAACACAACCTGAGGAACTGTATGAAAGAATCATGGCATTCGGAAGGTTGAGAAACACTTGTCTAGGGAATGGTTGGGATCTCCATGTAGGCTACACATGAACTTCATAGACAGTCAGGTAGGGTATCACTTGGGTTTCATTGGAGAGGAAAGAACTATTGATCATGTTTCAAGGACAAACAAATCTGGAAGGAAATGCTATTTTGGATGAAAACAAAACATAAAACAAACTCTTGAAAGATTTCTGTATGCTAGAGATGAATTGCAATCAAGAAAATTAAATGATATCTCTGAGGGTTCCAGCAGAAAACAAACCATGCAGAAGGTTTAATTAAAGAGAGTTTAATGAAGACTATTCACAGTGGTGGGGATGGGCTTAAGAAAGCCAACAAAAGATAAGGAGGCCCCGAGGGTCTAACAAGAGCATAAAGCTGTTGCCACGTGTCCTATGGAATTTTCTCTTCAGCTCTTTGACTTTGTCATTTCTTCTCATTGTCTTAGCTACTCTATGATATAGAGCAATTCTGACTCAAAGGAATTTGATACTACTGTCCTCTCCCAATTTCCTTTATTTTCCAACTTCATGTGTGTTAAAATATGCAGTATTGCATCAGATTTCCTATGTTCTAAACCAGTGGTTCTCAACCTTCCTAATTCCTTGGCACTATAATGAAGTTCCTGATGTTGTGGTGAACATCCATTCGTAAAATTATTTTCGTTGCTACTTCATAACTGTAATTTTGCTACTATGAAGAAGAGACCGACCCCTGTGAATGGGTAGCTCAACCCCCAAACAGGTCCCGATCCACAGGTTAAGAACCGCTGCTCTAAACTAAGAGGTGTTTCTTTAAGATGTAGTTCAGTATATTGTTAGACGCCCAAGACCTGTTCTTGTTGTTGTTAAGTGCCGTCGAGTGGATTTTGGCTCACAGCAACTCTATGTACAATGTACTGAAACGCTGCCCCGTCCTGTGCATTCCTCACAGTGGTTCTTTGCTTGCGCTCATTGTTGCAGCCACTGAGCTATTCCAAATTGTAGGTGCAGCCTCTCCTTTGCTGCCCTTCTACTCTACCAATATCTGTGTCTTCCACTAGGACAGTGCTTCTCAACCTTCCTAAATCCACGACACTTTCATACAGTTTCCTTTGTAGTGGTAGACACCCAATCATAAAATTATATTCTTTGCTACTTCGTAACTCTCGTTTTGTTACAAGTTATGAATAGTGCCACCCTATAAAGGGTTCGTCTAAGCCCCAAAGGGGTCACGACCCACATGGTGAGAACCGCTGCTCTAAATTGAGAGGAGTTTCTCTTAAGGTCTATTTCACCATACTGTTAGAAGCTCAAGTCCATTTGTTGTTGTTGTTAGGTGCCGTCGAGTGGGTATGTCTCATAGCAACTCTACGCACGATATAATGAAACGCCGCCCTGTCCTGTGACATCCTCACAGTGGTTTTCTGCTTGCGCTCATTGTTGCAGCCACTGTGCTAATGCATCTTGTTGGCGACCGCCTCTCTTTTCCTGCCCTTTCATACCAAGATTTGGGACTTCCTCTAGAGCAGTGGTTCTCAACTTTCCTAATGCCATATTTTCATACCGATTCTCATTTAGTGGTGACCCCCCCAAACATAAAATGATTTCATTGCAGCTTCATAACTGTAATTTTGTTACTGTTATGAGTCACGACACCCCTGTGAAATTTTCATTCCATATCCACAAAGGGGTCGCGACACACAGGTGAAGATCCCCTGCTCTAAACTAAGAGGAGATTCTCTTAAGATAGAATTCAGCATACTGGTAGATGCAAAAGTTCTGTTGTTATTGGTGTTAGGTACCATCGAGTGGGTTTTGGCTCATAGTGACTCTATGCACAATATAATGAAACGCTTTCCCATCCTATGCCATCCTCACAGTGGTTCTTTTGCTTGTGCTCATTGTTGCAGCCACTGTGCTAATCCAACTTTTGGGTAGCTGCCTCTTTTTTGTGGCCTTTCTACGGTACCAAGACTTGTGTCTTCCTCTAGGGCAGTGGTTGTCAAATTTCCTAATGCCATGACCCTTTCACACAGTTCCTCATGTAGTGGTGAGCCCCATCATAACATTATTGTTACTTCGTAGCTGTAATTTTCCTACAGTTATGAATCATTTCACACCTGTGAAAGGGTCATTCGATCGCCAAAAGTGGTCGCGAACCACAGGTTAAAAACCGCTGGTCTAAACTAAGAGGTGTTTCTCTTAATATCTACTTCACCCTATTGTCAGAAGCACAAATCCTATAGTTATTGTTAGATTCTGTTGTGTAGCTTTTGACGCCTAGCAACTCTAAGCACAATAAGATTGGAAGGTGCCCTGTCCTGCGCCGTCCTCCCAGTGGTTCTTTTGCTTGCGCGGATTGTTGCAGCCACTGTTGTATTCCATCGTACTGTGGGCTGCCTCTTTTTGCTGCCTTTCTACTGTACCCAGATCTATGTCTCCCTCTAGGGCAGTGGTTCTCAACCTTCCTAATGTCATGACTCTTTCACACCATTCCTCATATACTAGTGACCCCTCCAATCATAAAATTATTTTCCTTGTTACTCCATAACTATAAATTTGGTATTGTTATGAATCAGGTCACCCATGTGAAATGCTCATTGTTCCCTCCTAAGATGTCCTGACCCACAGTTAGACAACTGTTAGTCTACACTAAGAGTTTCTTTTAAAGTCTTCTTCAGCATGTTGTTAGAGGCACAAATCCTGTTGTTTCGTACCTTCGAATGTGTTTAGGCTCATACCAACTCTATGCACCATGTAATGAAATGCTTTCCCATCCTGTGCCTTCCATACAGTGGTTCTTTTGCTCACACTCATTTTTGCAGCCACTGTGCTAATCCATCTTGTTGGGCACTGCCTCATTTTTCCTGCCCTTCTGTACCAAGATATGTGTCTTCCTCTAGAGCAGTGGTTCTCAACTTTCCAAATGCCACAACCACTTCACACCATTCCTCGTGTAGTGGTGACATCCAACCATAAAATGTTTGCATTGCTACATCATAATTGTAATTTTGCTTCTGTTATGGATCAAGCCACCCATGTGAAAGGTTCGTTAGTCTCCTCAAAGGTGTCTCGACACACAGTTTGAGAACCAATGGTCTAAACGAATAGGAGTTTCTCTTAAGGTCTACTTCAGAATATTCTTGGAAGCCCAAGTTCTTTTTATTATTGTTTGGTGCCTTTGAGTGTGTGTCGGCTCATAGCAACTGTATGCACAATATAATGAAACTCGGCCCCATCTCGTGCCATCCTCACTGTGGTCCTTTGCTTGCACTCACTGCTGCATCTATTCCATCTTGTAGGGGCTGCCTGACTTTTGCAGCCCTTCTTCTGTACCAACCTTTGTGTCTTCCTCTAGGACAATGTTTCTCATACATCCTAATTCTGCGGCCCTTTTGTACAGTTCCCAATGTAGTGGTGGATCCCAATCATAAAATTATATTCATTGATATTTCATAACTGTACTTTTGCTACTGTTATGAATCAGGCCATCACTGTGAAGGGGTGTTTCGAAACACCCCCCACCTGAAAGTGTTCACGACCCAATGTTGAGATCCCTGCTCTAAACTAAGAAGAGATGCTCTTAAGATTTACTTCAGCATATTGTGAAACACACAAGCCCTGTTGTTATTGTTGTTAAGTTCCTTGAGGGGGTTTTGGCTCATCGCATCTCTATGCACAATATCATGAAATGCTTCCCAGACCTGTGCCATCCTGTCAGTGGTTGTTTGCTAGTGCTCATTGTTGGAGCCATATTTGGGGGGGCTGGCTATTTTTTGTTGCCCTTCTACTCTACCAAGATCTTTAGGGCAGTAGTTCTCAACCTTCCTAATGCCACAACATTTTCATACCGTTTCTCATATAGTGCTGACTGCCAAATCATAAAATTATTTTCATTGCAACTTTGTAACTCTAATTTTTCTACTTATGACTGGGCGACCACTATGAAAGGTTCATTCATCCCCCAACAGGGCTCGTGACCCAAAAGTTGAGAACCGCTGCACTAAACTATATAGGAGTTTCTCTTAAGGTCTACTTCAGCACATGATAAGAAACACAAGTCCTGATATTTTGTTGTCAGGTGCAGTCGAGTGGGTTTTGACTCATAGCAACTCTATGCTCCATATAATGTAATGCTGCCCCATCTTGTGCCATCCTCAGTGTTCCCTTAGCTTGAGCTCATTGCTGCAGCCACTATGCTATTCCATCTATTTGGGGGCTGACTCTATATTGCGGCCCTTCAACTGTATCAAGACTTGTGTCTTCCTGTAGGACTGTGGTTTTCATTAATCCTAATGCCACGACCCTTTCATACAGTGCCTCGTGTAGTTATGACCCCCCAACCAAAAAATTATACTGTTGCTACTTCATAACTGTAATTTTGCTACTGTTACGTATCTGGCCACGCCTATCGGAGGGCCATTCGAACACCCCCAAAGGATTTACCACTCACAAGTTGAGAATGGCTGCTCTAAACTAAGAGCAGTTTCTCTCAAGGTTTATTTGAGCATACTGTTAGATGTATGATTCCTCCTGTTATTGTTGTTTGGGCCGTGGAGAGGGTTAGGGCTCATAGCAACCCTGTGCACAATATAATAAAGGCCTGCCCAGTCTTGCATCATCCTCACGGTGGTTCTTTGCTTGCGCTCATTGTTGCAGCCACCGTGCAAATCCGTCTCGTAGGGACTTCCTCTCTTCTGCTGCCCTTCTACTGTACTTGCGTCTTCCTCTAGGACAGTGTTTCTCATCCTTCCTATTTCTACGACCTTTCCATACACTTCCCAATGTGTAGTGGCGGTCCCCAAAGCATAAAGGTTTTTTTCTACTGTTATTCCATAACTGTAATTTTGCAAGTCTTATGAATCTAGTCACCCTGTGAAAGGGTTGTTCAACCAACCAAAGTGGTCACAAATCACAGGTTGAGAACCGCTGTTCTAAATTAAGAGGAATTTCTCCTGTGGTATAGCTCAGTATATTATTACACGCACGAGTCCTGTTCTTATTGTTGTTAGGGGGCTGTCGAGTGGGTTTGGCTCATAGTTGGCTCATAACAACTCTATGCACAGTATCAGGAAACACTGTTCCATCCTCTAACACCCTCACACTTTTCTTTTGTTTTCACTCATTGTTGCAGTCTCTGTGCTAATCCATCTTTTGGGGGACTGCCTCTCATTTGCTGACCTTCTACTGTACCCAGATTTGTGTCTTCCTCTAGGGCAGTGGTTCTCAAACTTCCTAATGCACGACTCTTTCACACCATTCCTCATCTATTGGTAACCTCCCCCCCAATCATAAAATTACTTTCCTTGTTACTTTATAACTAAAATTATGCTACTGTTATGAATCAGGCCGCCATGTGATATAGTCATTCTCCCCCCACCCCCCAAAAGGCATCACGACCCACAGTTTGACAACTGATATTCTACACTAAGAGGAGTTTCTTTTTAAGGTATGTTTCAGCATATTGTTAGAAGCACAAATCCTGTTCTTGTTTTTGGCTGCCTTCGAGTGGGTTTTGGCTCATACCAACTCTATGCACAATGTAATGAAACGTTGTCCTGCCCTGTGCATCCTCACGGAGGTTCTTCTGTTTGCGCTCATTGTTGCGGCCACTGTGGTAATCCATCTTGTTAGGGACTACCTCTCTTTTCCTGCCCTTCCGTACCAAGATTTGTGTCTTCCTCAAGAATAGTGGTTCTCAACTTTCTGAATGCCACTACTATTTCATACCAGTCCTCATGTAGTGGTGACTCCCCAACCATAAAATATTTTCATTGCTACATCATAACTGTAATTTTGCTTCTGTTATGGATCAGGCCACCCATGTGAAAGGTTCATTAGTCTTCTAAAGGCACTGTGACACAGTTTGAGAACCACTGGTCTAAACTAAGGGGAGTTTCTCTTAAGGTCTACTTCAGCATATTCATAGACGCACAGTCCTGTTGTTATTGTTTGGTGCCTTTGAGTGTGTGCTGGCTCATAGCAACTCTATACACAATATAATGAAACGTGACCCTGTCTCGTGCCACCCTCACAGTGGTTATTTTGCTTGTTGTCATTGTTGCAGCCATGGTCGAATCCAACTTTTGGGGGCTGCCTCTCTTTTGCTGCCCCTCTACTGCCCTTTCATTCATTTCCTCATATAGTGATGAACCCCCAATCATAAAATTATTTTCATTGCTACTTCGTAACTTTAATTTTGCTACAGTTATGAATCAGGCCTCCACTGTGAAAGGGTCAGTTGACACCCCCCCAAAGGGCTCGCGACCCACAGGTTGAGAACCACTGCTCTAAACTAAGAGGAGTTTCTCTTAGAATCTACAGCACCATATTGTGAAAAGCATGAGTCCTACAGTGATTGTTGTTAGGTGTTGCCCAGTGGGTTTTCGATTCTCAGCAACTCTACGCACAAGATAATGAAACGCTGTCCTGTCCTGTGCCATCCTCACAGTGGTTTCTTGTCTGCACTAATTGTTGCAGCCACTGCGCTAATATATCATCTGGGGGTCTGCCTCTCATTTGTTGACTTTCTGCTCTGCCAAGATTTCTGTCTTGCTCGAGGACAGTGGCTCTCAACCTTCCTATAATGCCACAGGCCTTTTATACCACTCCTCATGTAGTGGGTACAATCCCAGTCATAAATTTATCGTCATTGCTACTTCATAACTATAATGTAGCTACTGCTATGAATTGGGCCACCCTGTGCAAGGGTAGTTCATCACCCTAATGGAGTCATGACCCACAGGTTGAGAATCTCTGCTCCAAACTATGAAGAATGTCTCTTAAGATATATTTCAGCACATTGTTAGAAGCAAAAGTCCTGTTGTTATTGTATTTATGTGCCTTCAAGTGGGTTTTGGCTCATAGCAACTCTATGCAAAATATAACGAAACGCTCCTCCATCCTGTGCATTCCTCACAGTGGTTCATTGATATTTCATAACTGTAATTTTGCTAATCTTATGAATCAGGCAAACCTTGTGAAAGGGTCATTCAACCCACTCACTCCCCAAAAGGGTTCGTGATTCATAGGCTGAGAACCCTGCACTAAACTAAGAGGAGTTTCTCTTAAGATCTACGTCAGCATATTGTTAGAAGCTCAAGTTCTTTTTGTGTTGCTGTTAGTTGCCGTCGAGTGGGATTTGACTCTCAGCAACTCTATGCACAATATAATGAAACACTGCCCCGTCCTGTGCCGTCCTCACAGTGGTTCGTTGATGGCACTCATTGTTGCAGCCACTGAGCTATTCCATCTTGTAGGGTCTGCCTCTCACTTGCTGCCCTTCTGCAGTACCACGTTTTGTGTAATCCTCTCGGGCAATGTTTCTGAACCTTCTTAATGGCATGGCTCCTTTATACAATTCTTAAAGTTGTGGTGATCCTCCAACAGTAATTTTTTTTCATTGTTACTCCATTACTGTGATTTCACTACTGTTATGAATTGGGCAACACCTGTGAGAGGCTCGTCTGAAGCCCCATAGGGGTCACGAACCACAAGTTAAGAACCACTGCTCTAAATTTAGAGGAGTTTCTCTTAAGATCTAGTTCAGCATATTGTTAGAAGTACACGTCCTGTAGTTATTGTCGTTAAGTTCCGTCGAGTGGGTGTTCACTCTTAGCAACTCTATGCACAATATAATGAAACGCTGCCCTGCCCTGTGCCACACTCACCGTGCTTGTGTGCTTGGCCTCAGTGTTGCAGCCACTGTGCTAATTCAACTTGTTGGAGACTGCCGCTCTCTTCCTTCCCTTCTATGCCAAATTTGTGTCTTGCCCTAGAGAAGTGGTTCTTAGCCTTCCTAATGCCACTACCCTTTCATATCAATTCCCATTTAGTGGGGACCAGCAACCATAAAATTATTTTCATTGGTACTTTGTCACTGTAATTGTACTACCGTTATGAATCGGGCCACCCCCATGAAAGGGTCATTCTACCCTCCCAAGGGGCGCAACCCACAGGTTGAGAACTGCTGCTCTAAAGTTAAAGGACTTTCTCTTAAGTCATACTTCATCATATTGTTAGAAGCACAAGTCCTGTAGTTATTTTTGTTGAGTGCTGTCGAATGGGTTTCTGGTCACAGCAACTCTATGAACAATATAATGACATGCTGCCCAGTCCAATGCCATGCTCAGAGTTGTTCATTTGCCTGTGCTCATTGTTGCAGCCACTGGGCTAATCCATCTTGTAGGGGCTGCTTCTCCTTTGCTGCCCTTCTTCTCTACCAAGAATTCTGTCTTCCTCTAGGGAAGTGGTTCTCAACCTTCCTAATGCCACGACTCTTTCATACCATTCCTCATGTAGTGGTGACTACCAAATCGTGAAATTATTTTCATTGCTACATCATAACTCTAATTTTTCCTCTTTACTGAACGGTCCACTGCCGTGAAAGGGTCATTCATCCCCCAAAAGGGGTCACGCCCCTCATTTTGAGGCCCGCTGCGCTAAACTAATAGGAGATTCTCTTAAGGTCTACTTAGGTACATTGTTAGAAAAACAAGTCCTGTTTTTTTTTTTCTTGTGGGTTTTGACTCATAGCAACTCTATGTCAATATAATGTAACACGGTCCCGTCTTGTGCCATCCTTGCAGTGTTTCTTTGGCTTGTGTTTATTGTTGCAGCCACTGTGCTATCCCATCTATATTGGGGCTGAGTCTATTTTGTTGCCCTTCAACTGTATCAAGATTTGAGTCTTCCTCTTGGACAGTGGTTTTCAACATTCTTACTCACGACCCTTTCATCCAGTTCCTCATGTAGTCGTGACCAACCAACCATAAAATTATTTTTGTTGCTACATCATAGCTGTAATTTTGCTACTGCTATAATTCAGGCCACCCCATGAAAGGGCTGTTTGACCCCCTAAGTAGGCACGACTCACAGGTCGATAGCCGCTGCTCTAAACGAAGGGGAGATTCTCTTAAGGTCTTCTTCAGCATATTGTTAGAAGCACAAGTCCTGTTGTTATTGTTGTTGGGTGCAGTCGAGTGGGTTTGGCTCACAGCCACTCTCTGCACAATATAATGAAACTCTGGGGGTCTTAAAGGCTTGAAGGCAAACAGGCTGAAATCTAGCTCAGAAGCAACAAAGCCCACAGAGAAGAAGCACACAAGCCTAAGTGAGCACGAGGTGTTGAAGGGATCAGGTAGCAGACACCAAAGAACAAAAACCATCATTGTGTGATCACCTTCCCCACATAAACGCTGAAGATGAATGTGTGCATAATTAAGTGTGGTGAAGAAGGCTGATGGTGTCCGGCTATCAAGCGATATAACCTCCCGGGTCTTAAAGGCTTGAAAGTAAACAAGCAGGCCCAGAAGCAACAAAGCCCACATGGAAGCATCACACCAACATGTGTGATCATGAAGGGCTGAGGGGACCAGTTTTCAAGCAACAAAGGAGGGAGGGGGGATTATATCATCATGAATGAGGGGAGTGCATGACAGGGTACCAATGCCCACCTGTAGACAACTGGACATCCCTTGCGGAGAGGTAGTGGGAAGGAGATGATTCACTCAGGGTTCAGTGTAGCAATCATGAAACTCACAACCTTCCTCTAGTTATTAAACGCTTCCTCCCCCCACCTCTCAGGATCCCAATTCTACCTTGCAAACCTGGTTAGACCAGAAGATACACAGCTGTACAGACGGGAACTGGAAACACAGGGAATCCAGGACAGATGAACCCCCCAGGACCAGCGGTGAGAGTGGCGATACTGGGAGGGAAGTGGGTGTAGAAATGGGAAACCGGTCACAAGGATCTACATATAACTTCCCCCCTGGGAGATGGGCAACAGAAAATTGGGTGAAGGGAGACACCGCGCAGTTTAAGATAAGAGAAAATAATAATGTATAAATTACTAAGGGTTCATGAGGGAAGAGGTGCAGGGTGAGAGGGGGAGAGGGGAAAGGGGAAATGAGCTGATTCCAGGAACCCAAGCGGAAAGCAAATTTTGAGAATGATGAAGGCAACGAATGTATAAGTGTGCTTTACACAATTGGTGTATGTATGGATTGTGATGAGTTGTATGAGCCCCAATAAAATGATTTTAAAAAAGAAAAAGAAAGAAATGTCTATAAATGAATGAAGGCAATATATGTACAAAATGCCTGATGCAATCAATATGGATTGCAACAAAAGTTGTAAGAGTCTCCAAGAAAAGATTTTTAATAAAAATGTATATATAATAAATATTTTCCTAACTCATATAAATGATTAATAAGAATAAAATTAAGCACCCTGGGTGTTTTATAGGAAAAAATGATAAAAGAACAAATGAGAGATTCAGCAGGAAGCAATGGATAGGAAAATATTATAAGGAAAGGTTTCTCTTACATGGAATGTACATTCTCTTACATGACAACAATCAGAATATGCCGTAAGAACCACAGACCAAATACTAGAATAAAACAGAGGAAAAAATTCCCAACCCTTCAATAAAATGCTATATGTTTTCTGTGATTTTCACAAAAGTTCAAATTCTTTAACAAAATATTTTGTTCATTCAAATTTTTAATTATGCATCAATTTATGTCTACTTGCATTACATCTCATAAAAAGGCAGAAGAATTGTTTTCACTCTATCTAAAACTAAATAGAAGATAGTGAAGGCGAAAAAATAGCTTTCGTGAATGTTGCTTTGAAATACAAATGGCATTGTCCTAAGAAATTTAAATGATTTAATTTTTAAAAATCATTTTATTAGGGGCACATACAACTCTTATCACAATCCATACATACATCAGTTGTGTAAAGCACATCGTACATTCATTGCCCTCATCATTCTCAAAACATTTGCTCTCCACTTTAGGCCCTGGCTTCATGTCCTCATTTTTTTCCGCCCACCCTCCCTGTTCCCCCCTCACTCATGAACCCTTGATAATTTGTCAGATCTTACATATTTTGTCTCCCTTCACCCACTTTTCTGTTGTCCATCCCCCAGGGAGGAAGTTATATGTAGATCCTTGTAAATGAGGTCTCAGAGCAGCTGGGTGTGATGTAGGGGAGGCTCTGGAAGCAGCTGCAGACACTGCAGATGTTGGCAGCCCAACAGTGAGGGTCACTGCATCCGTGGGTACCAGAAAACTGGCTGGGGTTGCTTATTCCCCTAGATGCTACCCCTGCCTTGAAGAGAACCGTGACAGAGGCCTGTAGACATGTGTCAGGAAAAGATGAGTCCTTCACTGTTTCCTCTTCCCACAAACCTTTGAGGAGAGCCTGCAGGGCAGGGGCTCGGCTCCCTGGCTCCAGTCACCTGCCCTTCCCCACAGCCACACCCTCGCCAGCCCCAACTCCCCCTGCCCTGGGTTTGCTTATTGAATCAAGAGGAGCAGCCTGGGCAAAGACCATGAAGAAGCTTGTCCTTCAGGCAGCCCCTTTGATTGGGTCCCTTGTCCTCCAGAGTGTGGACACATGCACACTAACTGTTGGGGGACTCAGGCTGTCACCACAGGGGCCAGGATCTGAAGAGGATGCTGGCACTGCAGGGCTTCCTGAGGGAAGCAGAGGACTTGCAGAGCTGGCTGAGCAGCCAGCAGCAGGTGGCCAGAGGAGAGAAGACTATGAGCACACCCTAGTGAGGAAGGGGCTAGGGACAAGGAAGGGGCCCTGGAGCCGAATGAAGACGGGTGGTGGAGGGGGGGCTGCATGCACAAGGGGCTGATGGGGAACATCAGTCTGGACTGAGGACAGCTGTGGCTTCCTATTCCCCTCTCTGCATAGAGGGACAAGTTCTCTGGCTGTCCAGTGCTGCCCTGCCCAGTCACTCACTGAGGTGTCTCACAGCCCACCAGCCAGGGCCCCCTGTGACCCCTCTCCTCTCCTCTCAGCTCCTCTTAACCAAGTTTGCAATATTTCGGCACCAAGTGAAGATGAGTGGCCACCAGGGGGCAGCCTGCCCCACTAGCGGAGAGCCTGCTGGAGTGGCGGCCCAGCACTGCCCCCAGGGCCCAGCAGTGGTGACAAGACCTACAGTGAGTACCAGCAGCCTGGAGCAGGGGTGAGTTTGGGGGAGGTGCTGGGCATGGGGTGGAGGGGCTTACAGGGAGACCCTTGCTGTGCTGCGGCTCTGCCAACCCCCTGAGACGTGAACTGGTTTTCTGTGTGCCCACCTTGGGGGCCCGGGCCACGTGTTCCAGGGAGCAACTTGTACAGCCTGGAGCTTGGGACTCCTTACTTAAGCTGAGAGGCCATGTCGGACGATCTTCAGCAAAGCTCAGCCTTCGAGTTCTGGGCGTCTGGCTTCAGGGCACGGTGAGGGCAGCTGCTGGTTCTGGCCTGGCTGTACAGCAAGCAGCCTGGCTGTACCTGGCCCTTCTGGGGACTCCAGATAGCACTGGGGAAACTGGGTGCACCGAGAGGCTGGCTTACTTGCTAGAGACCACAGCTAATTAGCAGTGGAGTTGAGACCCGATATGGCCCTCACCATAAAAAGGAAGTGTTTTCTGCCCTGGTGACCCCTGGCCTTCCCTGAGGTCAAGGGTGACCATAGCAGCCATATGAAGAGTGTCAGAAGCAGGGCACAATGACTGCCTCAACCTCCCCACTCTCCCCCCGCCGGGGCTCTTCCAGTCTTGGCCTAGGACCTCTATTGCTGGGGAGCAAGCTGGAGAGTCCCCCACCCCTGCAGGGCCCATAACCTTCCTAGCAGTGCCAGTGGATCTGAAAGGCACAGCCTGGCAGTGTGTGGCCAGGCTCCCTGGATATGGTCCCATTGAAGACCTGGAGAGCAGACCGATTGTTTTCCTTTGATTGTGTTACAGATATCTTATAGGAGAGAAGGACGTTTATAGATCACTGTCTACAGTTTCTGAACTTCAAAGCACTCAAATCATTGCCATCGAGTCGATTTCTATCATCGATGCCTTGTAGGACAGCACACGACGGCCCCTGCGGCTCTCTGAGGCTGTCACTACGGGGGCAGACAGCCGAGGCGCGTCTTTCTGATGGGTTTCAGACCACTGACCTTGCCACGAGCAGCAGCCCGGGGCATGCCTTTTTCTGACCTTGGGTTTGACTAATATATATATACACACATATAATGCACATATATATATGAATTTTAATATAGAGGGGTTTTGTTTTAAGTGGAAACATGCAGAGCAGTTTAACAATTTCTACACATTTTGTTTGCAGCCCTCATAATGTAACACAGCACTCTTCTTGCCTCCTCCCTGGCCCAACCCTCCCTCCTGAATTTTGAGGGCAAATGCTCACCTTTGCTCTGGGAAGCACTTGCCTCACAGGTGCCATGCGTTCACTTTATCAGCTCGACTGTTGCTTGGGCAGGGGTGATTCCCGGCGCTGGGCTCTGTTTTGGATTTGAAGGGCCCTGGTCTCAGGGTTCCAGCAGTCCCTGTCAAACTTGTAATGCCCTCACTTCACGAAGTCAACTTCCATTGGTTTTCAAGCTGTGCACAAGTTGCCACTTTGAGCTCAACCAGAGCAGTTTGAGGCGGTGGCTGGGCACCATCTAACTCTCCTGGTCGCCAAGACAAGGATGGAGGGCTGTGGTGTTGGTGGTCCGTTAGTCCTGTGGACTGCTTTGCTTCAGTTTTTGATTTTCTTCACTCGTCAACTCCAGATGGGGAGAGAAGGGATCCTAGTTGCTAGAGGTGCCTTTGCAATGGAGACAAACATTTTATACTAAAGTGAGATTCTTACGTGACATTTGCGTGACTGCAGCAGCCCCTGCTCATCTTCCTCCGTGCTCACCCTAGCTGACCACCTTCCTGCCTCAGAGGATGGGGCACTCCCTCTGCCCGTCCACCCTCAGGTCCTCACTTTCAGCCCCACAGGATCCTGTGGTATCAATCCCCCCCCCATCAGCCCTACCCCCAGCCTACACAAGGATTACAAACCCTCGCTCCACTCAGATTCTCTGTAGCTAGTGTCACCCCCCCTGTGTTCCTCAGAATGTGCTCTGCACCCATGAGATTATTGATTGGTTTCCACCCATAGTGACCCTCTATGTCCCACAGGGCTTGCTCTGGAGGCAGCTCTCAGAGGGGGAAAGCAGGAGGAGGAGGGGAGGGAGCAGTTGGGCAGAAGAAGCTGTGATGGACCCCACAGAGCCACACTGCCCATGGAGGACAGGACCCTGCGGCTGTTTCCCCAAAGGGGTGTCCCTCAGGGCAGATCAATGCTCTGGAGACCCCACCGCAGGTGGAGGCCCCTCGACCCCTCCTCAGTCCCAACCTCCACACCCTCACCTACATTTGGAGCTGGGTGAGCTTCTCCTCCTGGGCCGCCAGCTGCCTTTCCAAGTCCTGGTGCCAGGCATGTGGCCCTCTAAGGGGCAGATCCCTGCTCACCCCACAGTCAGGGTCCAGCAGGAGGTCCTCTCAGGAGGCCAGCCAGACCTGGGCCTGCCCCAGCATTCCCCGCAGCTCCTCTTGGTCCTGGCTCACCTGGCAGTGCTCCTGGTGAAGGGCCCAGGCTGTCCGGAGCTCCTGCAGCTGCCTGTCCAGCTCCCGGAGACACTGTGACCTGGGGGGCAGAGGGCTGTTGGGAGGGGCGCAGGGTGTCGCCTGGGTCGGACAGGGCTTGGTTACTGTGGAGCATGGAGAAGCAGGAAAGGGAGCTCTGGCCACGCACCACCCTGGCCCTAGCCTTCAGCGCGCACATCTCTGGGGCCATGACGTGGCTGGTGTCCAGCAGCTGCTACCCCGCCGGCCGCACTGCCTGGGCTCTAAGGCAGAGCTCCTGCCCCAGTGTCTCCTTGGCACCAGCTGGCCCTTCTGAGGATATAGACTAGCGCCTGCTTCTCTTGAGCCCGAGTGCTGCGTGGGGGACAGGGCATGGGAACAGGTCTCGGGGCCAGAGGGCAGAACAGGGAGGAGGCAGGGAAGAGCTGGGTGCCCCCACCCGCATGGAACAGAGCGAGCCCCCATCCAGGTGGGGTGGCACATACAGCAGTTCCTGGCAGTGCCTGAGGAAGGCGTGGCCATGGGCTACCCACTCCAGCTGCTGTCCTTGCTCCCAGGCCTACATGTCCAGGTGGCCCACGCCTCCTGCACCTCAGCCAGCTGCCTGGCCAGGCCCTCCTGGACCGCAGGGTGTACCTGAATGGCCTCCATCCCCATCTGAACCACCACCACATCCACAGCCACCAGCTCCCTCTGCAGCTGGCAGAGAGCAGGCTGAATGCTCCTCCACCTAGGACTCTGCAGTCCATCCTGGCTGTACCCCAGCCTAGGTCAAACCCAGGCCCGTCACCCCCATCCCAAAGGGGGCAGGGGCAGGCTGCAGTCCTGCCTGGGGTCAGCTGGGGGTGAGGGCTCCTCATCCATCCATTGCCTACAAAGAGGGGTTCTTGCGGGGGGGAGGGACTGGGGCCCTCCCCTGCAGGAGGCGGTGCTGGCGCTGCAGGACCTCCACAGACGCCAGGTCGTGGCCAAGGACAGCACCTTCCACCAAGGCCACCTTCTGCATGTGGCCCCACAGCTCGAGCACCGCCTTGTGGAAGTCGAGGGCTCAGCGGGAAGGAGGGCCAGCAACTTTCTCCCTGAGAACAGGGCCACCTCCTTTTGAGCAAAGACTGTGGCTTGGGGATTTGTGGGGCGTTAACACGGAGGGAAATAGGACGAAGACTCTATTCCCTAACTTATAACAGGGAGAATCTGGAAAGCTGGTATTCCACGGTAGGAAAGCCTCTACTTTGGTAAGTTAGAGGTAAAGTCCAAGTACATTATCCTGCTTTAAAAATCATTCCCATGGATTCTCCGTTAACAGCTAGGCTGCCTTAATGTGAGCACATGGCTGATTGTATCTCTGTGTAGAAGCAGATATGATCCTTTTGCCCTCTCTTCCCACCGTGACACCCAGCCCCCCTTGTAGCTTCCCCCAATGCAGGTATTAGCTTTCCTCACCTTGGTGAGCTCAAGTACAGGGGCCTTATGATAGATACCACCCACCTTGTGACCCATGTCACTTCTGAAGAGGTGTGTCTCCAGGCTCCCTATACACGTCCCAAGATAGCAAAGGTTCCACTTCTCCCAGTTCCACGTGGTCCATCAAGAGGAGCTGAAGTGAGCATGCCTAATAAAACATGTCTGACTCTGTATTGTATTCTCTCACCCCTGCCTTTCCTGTCCTCTGTGACTTTACCGTGACCTTTACCTATTATCATCGCTATACATTCGCGCATTCTGGCCCTTCGGTGGTTAGAAGATGGATGGTTTCCTCTGATCACAGCAGGTTCCTGATGAGGCCCGGGGGCCACAGGCAGGGCCCGAGGGAGGAAAGGGTCTTGACATGCATGTTGGGACAAAGGCAAAAAGATGGGGAGCCCTGAGCACATGTGGACGGCAGCTCAGGGAGCGAGTGGGCTGCCTGTCAGGGGGTCTGCTGTAGCACCTCCAACAGTCAGTGAGGAGAGGGCTGGCCCCAGGGCCACCCAGACCCAGGATTTCGGTTGCAGGACCTGTCAGGTGCTCAGTGCACTGAGACACCAGTTCCCGAGAAAGGAGGGTGTGGGGATGGGAGGCAGGGAGCTCTAAGAGTGGTGGTCAGCAAGAAGACCAGCAGGGCCTGTGCCCCCAATGAAACTGCGGCCCGTGCTCAGGGAGCATTGGGAGAGCACACTTCGTGCTCCTGCCACAAGGAGTGAACTGCGCTGAAGGACTCCAAACTGGGGGCAGGAAGGAGCGTGGTTGAACGGGGAAGGCTGATTGATGCTGGGAGCTGAAGTCAGCCATGCCCCTTCAAAAACACATCCGCACACGAGAATACACACAGAAGTACGCATGCACACACCCACATGCCCACCCCTACACATGAGCACACACACACATGCACACACACGCACACACATCTGGGGTAGGCCCCTGTGTCCCGAGCCCCTTGGCTGTCGCTGGCCTGTCCCTCTGGGCACCCACCTCTGTGCGGGCTTTCATTGCCTTGTCCAGCCTCACCCATGGGGCCTCAACGCAGCTCCTGTGGACTTGACTCTGGGCCATGGAGCTGGGGGAGGCGAGTTCCAGGGCACCTGCCAGCTCCCTCAGGGCCTGCACCCTGGCAGCCCCACACTCTGCCCTTTCTCCCGGAAGACCTTGAACTTCTCTTCCAGCATCTGCCAAAGGTGGGGCTGGACAGGGTCAATGTGGATGGGGTTCAGGCAGCTCCTAAAACTCATGAAAGGGCCAGCTGGCCCCAACAGCTCCCACATCCCTCAGCCCTGGTTCTAGAATTCTGCAGGGCATCTCCTGCCCCCTCAGCCCACCCAGCATCTACCCTACCCTCCGTTCCTCCATCCACTTTCCCGGCACGACTCACTTCCACACACTCCAGGTCCTGCCCACACTGTCTCTGGAGAGGGCCCGAGTTCAGGGAACCCAGGGCAGCCCCTGCTGTCTGCGGCCTGTGGAGGAGGCAAAGCTGGGTCGGTGGATCAGGGATCCTGGTCACAAAGCCCACTTAGCAGGGTCACTTTCCCAAGCCAGGGGCTCCCTGCACCTTCAGGGGCGTTCTGGGAAGAGTTGAGCTGGGCTGAGGATGCCCTGCACAGCACCAGGCTGACCCAGGTCACAGTTCAAGCTACTGCGTTTCCAGCCCAGATGGAACTTAGGTGAGATAACGATTTGCCCATGATCCTAGCCCAGAGGCTGGCCCAGAGTCTCAGGGGCCCTGCATTTGCTGCATGCAAGAACCATGGAGGGGTGCAGCTTCTACCTTTGAAGGGTGTGCAGTCTCCTCCAAACACACAGCATGCCTGGGTGGCACACAACGTGGCTACCTGCGGAGTGCCGGGCTTTAGAATGACCCCACCTGCTGACTCATGGGGATGCTCCAGAGGGTTTGCAAGCCAGTAAATCTTTCCAGGAGCAGGGAACCGCTTCTTTCTCCTGAGGAGCAGTTAGTGGGACTGAACCAGGCAAAAGCCCAACACTTCCCAAGCAGGCCTCCTGGAGCATCGTTAGAGCAAGGGGTAAACTGCTACTGATAATGGGCTTCTGGGAGGAGAGTTTGCAGAAAGGCCTGAAGTGCTGAGCAAGATCTCAGGACGGTGGCCCTCTGGGAGCTTAGGGCAAGACCTAAACCCAGCCAGGAAGCTGAAGGGCTGACCAGACAGATGATGAAGGGGAGGAATGATCATGTTGGGATAACTGCTGACCCCCGCCTGGGGGCAGGGCTTCCTGGTTGGAGCAGTGGGAGCTGACTCAGGCCAGACCCCACCTGCTCTGAGATGCTGAGGCCACCCTCAAAGTTCACAGCCAACTGTCTCACGTGCTAGTCAGTATCCAGGTGGGTGCCTGGGGGAGAGGGTGGCTTCTGCAAGTGCTGCCACCCCAGGCCCAGAGTCCCACCCTCAATGCCCGGGCCCTTGGCCACCATGCTGTCTCAGGAGAAAGCCACAAGCCTCCCAGATGCCGTGTCCCACTAGGTGGAGGCCCCCATGAGGAGACATGGATCGCACCAATGAATCACACAATCTGCATCTGTCCCCTTGAGGCCTCCTCACCCCCCACTATCATCACCCCAGTGCCGCTTCCCACTCTGGACTAGAGTGCATAGGTATTAGGAAGAGATAAAACTCACAACACATGGAACCCAGGAACAGGAATGGGAATAGAGATACCAAAAGGGTAGGGGGAAGGGGGGTAGAGGATGGGAGGAAGGGGAACCGATAGCAATGAATGACATATAACCACACACCCCTCGAAGGGAGAGGAGAAACAGAAAGCTGAGGATAAAAGAGACAATGGTCGATGTGAGATATGAAAATAATAACAATCTAAAATCTATCAAGGAACCACGAGTGGGGAGGAGGAAAAAAAGGGGAGCTGATCCCAAGGGCTCAATAGAAAGTAAATGTCTAGAAAAGAATGATGGCAATATATGTATGACTATGTCAGATACAATTGGTGTATGGATTGGAACAAGAGTTGTAAGAGCCCCCAATAAGGACAAACTGCGGATGACGAAATACACCACTGAAAACCTTATGCTAATCATTGATACGTAGTGGAGAACTAGTAAAACTAGGCAGAACCTTGTCAGAGAGGACCAGATGACGAACACTTTTGGTCAGATTAAAGGGGAAGATCAGTGAAAAAGAGCCAGGCCGTTTACAGGATGCATGGCCATGGGAGCTGCAACGATCGGTTCAAACATCAGAAAGAAATGAGGGTGGCCCAGGACTGGCAAGCCTTTCCTTGTCCTGTACATTGGGGTTGCTTTCAAGCAGACCAACTGGACAGCACCTACCAACAAGACCAACTGAGGAAGAGGAAGCCACTATGATCCCAGAAACCGACATCACTAGGACGTGTCAGGAGACTTTTATAAAGGTAACCAATGGCCTGGCCCTACATCACAGAAAGCTGGGGAAGCACCATTGTCTTGGTTTACCAGACGTTCCCCAGATAAATTACTGTCCAGCTCCCCAAAGGAGGAGAAATACCTATAGACATGACGGAAGGGAGGTTCACTGCGCTATGGGAATGTGCTAATCTGTGCACTTAAATGTTGAAATCCACAGACACACGTGTATAGAAGAGAGTTGTACTTAAATATTAAATGCACATCAAGAAAACTTCCCTAAAAGATCTTTTTAATCTCATAAGCCCACCATTATGCGATAGGCCCCCCAGAATCCACAACCATCTACAAAAGAGATGGAATAAGGCTGACTGCTAGTAAGCGCCAAGTCAGAGAAAGCAAAAGAATCTCATATTTGGTGGGCATCTGCATATAGCTGGGGAGCACGCAAAGCTGTTTCACGTAGATAAAGTGGCTTCTGCTCAGATATGTCTGAGTGTACGTGAGGTTTAACTGGCTAAGGCATCATCTCACTTTACTGAATTTCAAAATCAAGATGCTCAAGAACTTGCAATGCTAAAGTGTCCAATGCGTGAATCATTCCGCCCTTCAATTAACACCACCTGTGCATCTTGGACATTTGGCGTGATAAGCTAACAATATGAGTCAGCATAACCTGTTGTGAAAATCAGGAAGATACAGAAAGCTCCATTGTTTAATGTAATTATTTTATACGGGAACCTGCAGGATGTAAAATTTCCCATCAACAACTGATGATGGAAAATGATAATGCTCCTTCACCCCCCCCCCCAAAAAAAAAAAAAAAAAAACTCATGTTGAGGCACTCTAGAAATGAAAAACCTAAATCTGGGTGAGGCAACACTGAAGTCAGCCTATGAAACGCGGCATGTTAAGATTTCCTTCACATTCAAATAGTTGAAAATCTAAGGCATGAGCTGAGAATAGTAAAACTGTTTGAGGCTCCATAATGGGTGAGGGGAAACACCAGAATAATTGCCTCTTCCTTAATAAACGTGAATCTGCTGGAGTTACATTTGGAGGTGAGATATGGGAAACTGTTTGAATTACAATAGTATGGAAGTAAAAGCAATTTTACACTGTGAGAAGCTCAAGCGTTTTCATTGGAATCGGTTGTCTGAATGACACCAACCTGGAGATTTTTTTTTTCAGTTGTAGCTTTTGATTCTGTGTCTTCTCTTCTGCAGTCTAGGTTTTCAGGGTATTGACTGCTCTTTCTAGACTTTTGACAAACCTTTAGGCTGCAGGTTTAAGGTTGGTGCTGGCTGCAGTTTTGTCTATGGGAAGGAGAGAGACACAGAATCAAAGGGTTTATTCAGATGGTATATGTGTCCTAACGTAGAATTCAGATAGAACAGTCTGGTTACTGTAGTTGCCATCCGTCTGGGACTGAGTTTTGGCTGCAGGAGAAGAAGGATAGGGATAAAAGTTATGCAAACAGAAGCAAGTCACTTTAATATATTGATGCGTTCAGATTCCGGCCTAGACACTGATCCTTTCTGGGGACATTATATGCAGTCTCCCCTGACTCCAAAACAGTTCTGAGGAGTCGGTGATTGTGACTGAGTAGGAGGGCTCACTGCCTAGATATCACACGTCATAGGTCCACATGAGGGCTATTCCACGTCAAGCAGTGTCTTAGTGTGCCTCAATCAGTGTTTCCACCCAAATCCCTATGCTTCTGTAGTTCCTAGTACCCTGTATCCTGCAGTCCCTTTTACCCAATAACCCTGGTGTTTATACTTTATAACCACATTTTCATTTGTGGAGATTAAAAAAATTGTTATTAAATAATGTGGTTTATGGAAATTGAAAAAATAAGGCATTAAAAACGTATTTGGCTAAAAAAATATGACGCCAGTTTGCAAGGAAATGTGTGGATAGGCTGAGTAGGCAAAATAGAGCCGGATCAAAGTTGGCAGTCAAGCACTTGCTTCATTGAATGTGTGTCACTATCCACAGTGTTGGAAGTAAATTGGCGTCATGAAACAGGTTCCGGAAAGGTCCCCAAATCACTATTCCAAGGATTGAAACCATACTTTTTCCCATTCCATTTAGCCTTCCAGATCATTCAAGCTTTTAAAAAACAGGTCAATTTCACATTCAGTTCATCATCCCACATCTCAATTGGCTTATATCCGTTCAAAGACCCAGAAAACACAATCTCTGAGTTGTGCTGTATTATACTTATGATGAGCTGCATTATGACCATCTGCTTCACTTTCTGTTTTTAGAAAGTTTATCATAAGTAGCATGCACCCATGCAATACCACACACCTCTAATGCCATTGTAGCTGTAAGTTTATATCCAAAGTTTTGAAGCCCCGCAGACTGATGAAGGTGAGATATGTAAAGCTAGGGGGTGGGAGTCCCCCATCCAGAGATTTTTCACTTTTTTTAATATTAACAAAAACACACATTAGTTTCTTTTGTTAGTTTTTTACAATTTTTAAAAAGATGCTCAGTTACTGTTTTGTTGGGGATTTTATATTTTGTGTTTGTTTTTATTTTTTACCTCTTTTGTATAAGTAGGGAATTTATAGGGAAATATGTACTTTATGGAATAAATTTTAAGAATGAAATATATTTCATCTTAAATAAATTAATGTATCTTTGATCTTACAGCTAAATCACTGATTATATATTTGCAGATCCGACTTAAAGGATGAAAGAAAATTCTATCAAGCGTGTTACTTTTGACTTCGAAGCCTTCCTAATAAAATCTTTGAAATACCTGTGGAAAAAAAATAAGAAAAGATAGTATCATGAGGTATTTGACTTCGGTCAGAACTGCCTCATGACAGAATCGTCAGGATGGGGCCGGTCACAACTCAGGACTGAGTATACTTGCATCCAATCAGTTACTGTGGGGTAGATTCCAAGTCATTGAAACCTGGTGTGCAGAGCCAAACTGAACCTTGTGAGATAGGGGCTGCAAGGCTCTGTGATGGTTCAAAAGCAAACCACTAGGTCTGCTTTCTGAGGTACCACGATATGGGTTCAGATGATCATTTGAGTTATGAATTGAGCACTTAACTGTTTGTGCCACCCAGAGATGGCATGGAGGAAAATAGCTTTTCACTGTTTAGTGTCTTTCGCAAATGGAAACGTGTGCTTACTTGTGTCCTGCCTTTTCTTATATTAGTTGTGTTAATCTGAGTACATTAGAGAAATAAATCCACAGAAACTGAAATGTATAAAAGAGAGCTTTAGATAAAGGGTAAATGCACATGGAGAAAAAATCCCAAACCAGTGCAGCCCAAGTGTACAAGTCCAACATTAGCCCATATGTCCCACACGAATCCACAATGTCCTTCTCCATCTCAACAAAGACATGCAGGGAGGGTGGCTGCAGGAGGAAAGAACTGTCCATCTGGGTTTCTGAGGTTGTTAACGCTTTACTGGTATTAAAAGTGTCTTTTGTGCGCCTGGAGCGGCTGGTGTTTGTAACCACTCAGACACGAGGGCTCCATCTCCTTGTGCAGGACCACTCGTGATTTATTATCTACCCCAATGCTGCTCCAAGGGTGGTACATGGGTCGGTGATAAACTGTGACCTGATTAAAATCTGTCCATTTGTAGCTAGGTACAGAAAGGAAAGTCAGAGTGCAGGTCACTGCTATTTCCAATGCCAGCAATGTCATTTAAAGGGCAATGCGCGCAGCAGGGTGTCTAGACTAAGTACACAATGAGGATGACACAATACACCACTGAAAACCTTATGCTAATCATGGAAACACTGTCAGGTAGTGGAGGACTAGTAAACCAAGGCAGAACCTTGCCAGAGAGAGGGCCAGATGACGAACACTTCTGGTCAGATTAAAGGGGAGGGCCAGTGACAAAGAGCCAGGTCGTTTGCACGATACATGGCCACAGGGGCATCAAATATGGGTTCAAACATCAAAAAGATATGAGGGTGGCCCAGGATTGGCAAGCCTTTCTTTGTCCTGAACATTGCGGTTGCTTTGAAGCAGACAAACTGGATAGCACCTACCAACAAGACCAACCAAGGAAGAGGAAGCCTCTATGATCCCAGAAACAGACATCACTAGGACGTGTCAGGAGACTTTTATAAAGGTAACCAATGTCCTGGTCCCTCATCACAGAAAGCTGGGGAAGCACCATTGTCCTGATTTACCAGATATTTCCCAGATGAATTACTGTCAATCTGCCCATAGGAAGGAGAAATACCTATAGACATGACGGAAGGGAGGTTCACTCCGCTATGGGAATGTGTTAATCTGTGCACTTTAGATGTGGAAATCTACAGACACACGTGTATAAAAGAGAGTTGTAATTAAATATTAAATGCACATCAAGAAACTTCCCTACAAGATTTTTTAATCTCATAAGCCCACAATTATGCCATAGGTCCCCCAGAATCCACAACCATCTACAAAAGAGATGGAATGAGGCTGAGAGCTAGTAAAATCCAAGTCAGAGAAAGCAATAATCTCATATTTGGGGGGCATCTGCATATAGCTGTGTAGCACCCAAAGCTGTTTCACGTAGATAATGTAGCTTCTGCTCCGATATGTCTGGGTGTACGTCAGGATTGGAAGCAGTAGCATTTAACTGGCTAAGGCATCATCTCACTTTACTGAATTTCAAAATCAAGATGCTCGAGAACTTGCAAAGCTAAAGTGACCAATGCATGAATCATTCTGCCCTTCAATTAACACCACCTGCGCATCTTGGACATTTGGTGTGATAAGCTAACAATATCAGTGAGCATAACATATTTTGAAAAACAGGAAGATACAAAAAGCTCCATTGTTTAATGTAATTATTGTATACGGGAACGTGCAGGATGTAAAATTTCCCATCAACAACTGATAATGGGAAATGAAAATGCTCTTTGACACCCCCCCAAAAAAACTCATGTTGAGGCACTCTAGAAATGAAAAACGTAAATCTGGGTGAGGCAACACAGAAGGCAGTCTGTGAAAGGTGGCATTTTATGATTTCCTTCACATTCAAGTTCTTGAAAATCTAAGGCATGAGCTGAGAATAGTAAAACTGTTTGAGGCTCCATAATCGGTGCAGGGGAAACACCAGAATAATTGCCTCTTCCTTAATAAACTTGAATCTGCTGGAGTTACATTTGGAGGTGAGATATGGGAAACTGTTTGAATTACAATAGTACGGAAATAAAAGCAATTTTACACCATGAGAAGCTCAAGTGTATTCATAGGAATCGGTTGTCTGAATGACACCCACCTGAAGCTTTTTTATTTTCTGTTGTAGCTTATGATTCTGTGTCTTATCTTCTACACGCTAGGTTTCCAGGTTATTGACTGCTCTTTCTAGACTTTTCACAAACTCTTAGTCTGTAGGTTTAAGGTCTGGTGCTGGCTGCACTTTTGTCCATGGGAAGGAGAGGGACACAGAATCAAAGGGTTTATTCAGATGGTCTATGTGTCCTAATGTTAAAGTCAGACAGAACAGTCTGGTTACTGTAGTTGCCATCCGCCTGGGACTGAGTTTTTGCTGCATGAGAAGAATGATAGGGATAAAAGTGATTCAAACAGAAGCAAGCATCTTTAATATATTGATGCCTTCAGACTCCAGCCTGGACACTGATCCTTTCTTGGGACTTTATATGCAGTCTCCCCTGACTCCAAAACAGTTCTGATGAGTCGGTGATTGTGACTGAGTAGGAGGGCTCACTGCCTAGATATCATAAGTCGTAGGTCTGCATGAGGGCTATTCCACCTCAATAGGTGTCTTAGTGTGCCTCAATCAGTTTTTCCACCCAAATCCCTAGGATTCTGAAGTTCCTAGTACCCTGTGTCCTGCATTTCCTTTAACCCAATAACCCTGGTGTTTATACTTTATAACCACCTTTTCAATTGTGGAGATTAAAAAAAATTTTGTTATTAAAAAAATGTCGTTTATGGAAATTGAAAAAATAAGCCATTAGAAACTTATTTGTCTGAAAAAAATAATGCCAGTTTGCAAGGAAATGTCTGGATAGACTGAGTAGGTGATAATAGAGCTGGCTCAAAGTTGGCAGTCAAGCACTTGCTTCATTGAATGTGTGTCACTCTCCAGAGTGTTGGAAGTAAATTGGCATCATGAAACAGGTTCCTGAAAGGTCCCCAAATCACTATTCCAAGGATTGAAACCATACTTTTCCCCTTTCCACTTAGCCTTCCAGATCATTCAAGCTATTAAAAAACAGGTCAATTTCACATTCAGTTCATCAGCCCACAACTCAATTGGCTCATATCAGTTCAAAGACCCAGAAAAGACAATCTCTGAGTTGTTCTTTATTATAGTTATGATGAGCTGCATTATGACCATCTGCTTCTTTTTCTTATTTTAGAATGTTTACCATAAAGTAGCATGCACTCATGCTATACCACACACCTCTGATGCCATTGTAGCTGTAAGTATATATATAATGTATTCAAGCCCCACAGACTGATTACAGTGAGATATGTAAAACCAGGGGGTAGGAATCCCCCATCCAGGGATTTTTCACTTTTTTTTAATATTAACTAAGACACACAATATTGGTTTCTCTTGTTAGTTTTTTACAATTTTAAAAAAGATGCTCAGTTACTGTTTTGTTGGGGTTTTTATATTTTGTGTTTTTTTTATATTTACCTCTTTTGTATAAGTAGGGAATTTATAGGGAAATATGTACTGTACGGAATAAATTTTAAGAACTAAAATATATTTTATTTTAAATAAATTAACGGATCTTTGATCTTACAGCTAAATCACTGATTATATATTTGAAGAGCCGACTTAAAGGATGAAAGAAAATTCTATCAAGGGTGTTACTTTTGACTTCAAAGCCTTTTAAATAAAGTCTTTTAACTACCTGTGGAAATAAATAAGAAAAGAAAAGCTAGAATCATGAGGTATTTGACTTCGGTCAGGACTGCCTCTTGACAGAATCGTCGGGATGGGAACGGACATAACTTAGAACTGAGTACCTTTCATCCAAACAGTTACTGTGGGGTAGATTCCAAGTCCTGGAACTAGCAGGTGTGCAGAGCAGAACTGAACCGAGAGAGATAGGGGCTGCTAGGCTGTGTGAGTTTACAAAAGCAGACCACCAGGTATGCCTTCTGAGGTACCACCATATGGGTTCAGATGATCGTTTAAGTTATGAATTGAGCACTTAACTGTTTGTGCCACCCAGAGATGGCATGGAGGAAAATAGCTTTTCACTGTTTAGTGTCTTTCCCAAACAGAAACGGGTGCTTGCTTGTGTCCTGCTTTTTCTTATATTACTTGGGTTTGTCTGAGTACATTAGAGAAATAAATCCACAGAAACTGAAATGTATAAAATAGAGCTTTAGAGAAAGGGTAAATGCACATGGAGAAAAAATCCCAAACTAGTGCAGCCAAAGTCTACAAGTCCAACATTAGCGCATATGTCACACCCCAATCCACTATGTCCTCCTCCATCTTAACAAACACATGCAGTGATGGTAGCTGCAGGTGGAAAGAACTGCCCATCTGGGTTTCTGAGGTTGTTAACTCTTTGCTGGAATTAAAAGCGCCTTTTGTGCACCTGGAGCGGCTGGTGTTTGTAACCACTCAGCCACGAGGGCTCCATCTCCTTGTGCAGGACTACTCGTGATTTATTAACTACTCCATTGCTGATCCAAGGGTGGTGCATGGGCCAGTGATAATCTGTGACCTGTTTAAAATCTGTCCATTTGTGGCTAGGTACTGAAAGGAAGGTCAGGGTGCAGGTCACTGCTCTGTCATGTAAAGGGCAAAGCCGAAGCAGGGTTTCTAGACTAAGGACACACTGAGGATGATGAAATACACCACTGAAAACCTTATGCTAATCATGGAACCACTGTCAGGTAGTGGAGGACTAGTAAACCAAGGCAGAACCTTGTCAGTGAGAGGGCCAGATGACGAACCCTTCTGGTCAGATTAAAGGAGAGGGCCAGTGACAAAGAGCCAGGCCGTTTGCACGATGCATGGCCACGGGCGCTGCAAAGATGGGTTCAAACATCAGAAAGATATGAGGGTGGCCCCGGACTGGCAGACCCCTAGTGACCCTATAGGACAGGGTAGAACTGCCCCTGTGGGTTTCCCAGACTGTCACTCTTCACAGGAGTCGACAGCCTCATATTTCTCCCAAGGAGTGGCTGGTGGTTTAAGACTACTGTCCTTGTGGTTAACAGCCCAAAAGTACCAGGGCCTCTAGAACTTCAGGATCCCAGGCCCCACCCTGAACCCACAAAATCAGAATCTGCCTCCCACCCTGATTTCCAGGAACCTGGGTAAGTGCATGCATGTGAAAGTTTAATAAATACTGCCTTAGAAACCATTACTTTCCTGATCAACCTCCTCCTGCCAGGGGTGCAGAAATGGAATCCCATTGGGCCATGCTCCCCTACAAGCATATTGAGGTCTCAGTGCTCCTATATCCTGCCTGTCGTCCAGATTTCCTGATTCTCACCTGGACTGTTGTCCCTGCAGAAGGGTATTGGTGAGTCCTCAGTATGAACAGCCCCAAATTAGGTCTAGAGACACAGCTCCCATTTCAGAGTAGTAGAATCCACAGTTTACTGTAGAATTAATGGCTTTTACTGGCTTGGGGTAGGGTCTAGTGGGAAACGTGTTTCAGCAAGTGATATTATGTATTCCAGATGTACACAATGAGTTTGTCTTGAGACATATTTATGCCTGAAGTTGTTATGGAGTCTCTTTATATCCCATGCAACGTTAATCTTTTTGAAAATTTATATTTGCTTTTTATTACCCAGATATATGTGATTTATAGCTAGGTCTGATGGATTGGAATCAGATGGCCAAGCCTGGATTAACCATGGGTCCTGGTGACCATTAGTCAGTTCTTTCTGTTAATGATATTTTCACCTGAGTGAATGCATTCAAGACTTTCCTTCTCTTAAGATAAATAAGCAGGTGGGTATCATTTTGCTATGCTGGCACTTCCTTGTGCTGTTTTAAGTTCACCCAGCAATTTTTAAAAACACAGACATATTGAAACTGTCATACACTGAATAATTCATGTGGAAAAATGGGGGGATTGCTAAATAGAGGTGACTCGTGGTACAGTCTTATTTACTGCTTGTTAGAAGGTACTGTGATCTTGTATACATAAACACTAGAAACCAGAAGAGAGAAAATGGTGGCTTCATGGCACAATTCTCACTAGTCATGAAGGAAATTTGGGTTTGATTCTTGGCCAGTGTGCCTCCTGTTACAGCTACCACCTATCTGCTAGTGGAGGCTGGCATATTACTATGATGCTGAACAGATTTCAGCAATGGTTTCAGCAGAATATCTGGAGGGCTTCTGACCTCGAGTCCTTTGTACACACACACGCACACACGCCCTTTCAGAATATCTGCAGGTCTTCTGACTTCGTGTCCTTTTTAAACAATAACACACACATGCACGCACCCTTGCAGAATCTCTGGAGGGCTTCTGACTTCTCCTTTTTACACATACACATTCACACCATTGCAGAATGTCTAAAAGACTTCTGAATTACTGTCCTTTTTACACACACACACACACACACACACACACACACACACTATCACGCACCCTTGCTGAATCTCTGGAGGGTTTCTGAATTCATGTCCTTTTTTGACACACACACAAGCACAACTTTGAAGAATCTCTGGAGGACTTCTGACTTCGTGGCCTTTTCACACACACTCATACACTTGCAGAATCCCTTGAGAGCTTCTGACTTCGTGTCCTTTACACTCACACGCATTTAATATTTAATTACAACTCTCTTTTATACACGTGTGTCTGTGGGTTTCAACATGTAAAGTGCACAGATTAACACATTCCCATAGCGGAGTGAACCTCCCTTTCGTCATGTCTATAGGTATTTCTCCTTCCTATGGGCATCTGGACAGTAATTCATCTGGGGAACGTCTGTTAAACCAGGACAATGGTGCTTCCCCAGCTTTCTGGGATGAGGGGCCAGGCCATTGGTTACCTTTATAAAAGTCTCCTGACACGTCCTAGTGATGTCAGTTTCTGGGATCATAGAGGCTTCCTCTGCCTTGGTTGGTCTTGTTGGTAGATGCTATAAAGATGGTCTGCTTCAAAGCAACCCCAATGTACAAGACAAGGAATGGCTTACCTGTCCTGGGCCACCCTTATATCTTTCTGATGTTTGAACCCATCTTTGCAGCCCCCATGGCCATGCATCGTGCAAACGGCCTGGCTCTTTGTCACTGGCCCTCCCCTTTAATCTGAGCAGAAGGGTTCGTCATCTGGCCCTCTCTCTGACAAGATTCTGCCTTGCTTTACTAGTCCTCCACTACCTGACAGTGTTTCCATGATTAGCATAAGATTTTCATTGGTGTATTATGTCATCCTCAGTGTGTCGTTAGTCTAGAAACCCTGCTGCGTGCTTTGCCCTTTTCTTGACATTGCTGGCATTGGAAAAAGCTTGGCCCTGCACTCTGACCTTCATTTCTGTACCTAGCTACAAACGGACATATTTTAAACAGGTCACAGTTTATCACCGGCTCATGTACCACCCTTGGAGCAGCATGGGGGTAGATAATAAATCACGAGTAGTCCTGCACAAGTATATGGAGCCCTCGTGTCTGAGTGGTTACAAACACCTGCCGCTCCAGGCACACAAAATGCGCTTTTAATTCCAGTAAAGAGTTAACAACCTCAGAAAACCAGATGGGCAGTTCTTTCCACCTGCAGCCACCATCACTGCATGTGTTTGTTAAGATGGAGAGGACATTGTGGATTGGGTGGGACATATGGGCTAATGTTGGACTTGTAGACTTTGGCTGCACTGGTTTGGGATTTTTTTCCAATGTGCATTTTAACTTTATCTCAAGCTCTCTTTTATACATTTCAGTTTCTGTGGATGTATTTCTCTAATGTACTCAGATTAACACAATTAATATAAGAAAAAGCAGGACACCTGTAAGCACCCGTTTCCGTTTGGGAAAAACACTAAAGAGTGAAAAGCTATCTCCCTCCATGCCATCTCTGGGTGGCACAAACATTTAATTGCTCAATTCATAACAAAAACGATCATCTGAGCCCATATGGTGGTACTTTGGAAGACAGACCTGGTAGTCTGCTTTTGAACCCACACACAGCCTTGCAGCCCCTATATCACACGGTTCAGTTTGGCTCTGCACACCTGGTAGTTCCATGACTTGGAATCTACCCCACAGTAACGGTTTGGGTGAAAGGTACTCAGTCCTGTGTCATGACAGGCCCCATCCTGATGATTCTGTCATGAGGCAGTCCTGACCGAAGTCAAATTCCTCATGATTCTTGCTTTGCTTTTCTTAATTTTTTCCCAGGTAGTTAAAAGACTTTATAAGAAGGCTTTGAAGTCAAAAGTAACACTCTTGATAGAATTTTCTTTCATCCTTTAAGTCGGCTCTGCAAATATATAATCAGTGATTCAGCTGTAAAATCAAAGATCTGTTAATTTATTTAAATTAAAATACATTTGGTTCTTAAAATTGATTCCATAAAGTACATATTTCCCTATAAATCCCCTACTTATACAAAAGAAGTAAAAAAAAAACAAACACAAAATATGAAATCCCCAACAAAACAGTAACTGAGCAGCTTTTTAAAAATTGTAAAAAACTAACAAGAGAAACCAATGTTTTGTGTCTGTGTTAATATTTTTAAAAAATTTTAAATCTTAGGATGGGGGAATCCTACACCCTGGCTTTCCATATCTCACCGTCACAGTCTGTGGGCCTTGAATACATTGGATATAAACTTACAGCTAAAATGGCATCAGAGGTGGGTGGTATAGCATGAGTGCATGCTACTTATGGTAAACTTTCTAAAAAAAAGAAAGAGAGGCAGAGGGTCATAATGCAGCTCATCATAACTATAATACAGCACAACTCAGAGATTGTGTTTTCTGCGTCTTTGAACTGATATGAGCCAATTGAGTTGTGGGCTGATGAACTGAATGTGAAATTGACCTGTTTTTTAAAAGCTTGAATGATCTGGAAGGTTAAATGGAATGGGGAAAAGTATGGTTTCAATCCTTGGAAAAGTGATTTGGTGACCTATCAGGAACCTGTTTCATGACAAAAATTTATTTCCAAAACTGTGGATAGTCACACACATCCAATGAGGCAAGTGCTTGGCTGCCAACTTTGAGCTGGCTCTATTACTGCCTACTCAGCCTATCCAGACATTTCCTTGCAAACTGGCATTATTTTTGTTAGCCAAATAAGTTTGTAATGGCTTATTTTTTCATTTTCCATAAACCACATTATTTAATAACAAATTTGTTTTTGATCTCGACAAATGAAAAAGTGGTTATAAAGTATAAAAACCAGGGTTATTGAGTAAAAGGGACTGCAGGACACAGGGTACTGGGAACTTCAGAAGCCTAAGGGATTTGGGTGGAAACACTGATTGAGGCACAATGAGGCACCGCTTGAGGTGGAATAGCCCTCATGCAGACCTACGAAGTGTGATATCTAGGCAGTGAGCCCTCCTACTCAGTCACTATCACCGACTCCTCAGAACTGTTTTGGAGTCAGTGGAGACTGCATATAGAGTCCCCAGAAAGGATCAGTGACCAGGCCGGAATCTGAAGGCATCAATATATTAAAGATACTTGCTTCTGTTTGCATCACTTTTATCCCTATCATTCTTCTCCTACAGCCAAAACTCAGTCCCAGGCAGATGGCAACTACAGTAACCAGACTTTTCTGTCTGACTTCTAAGTTCGGACACATAGACCATCTGAATAAACAATTTGATTCTGTGTCCCTATCCCTCTCATAGTCAAAGCTTCAGCCAGCACCAGACCTTAAACCTGCAGACTAAGAGTTTGTCAAAAGTCTAGAAAGAGCAGTCAATAACCTGGAAACCTAGCCTGCAGAAGAGAAGACACAGAATCAAAAGCTGCAACTGAAAAAAAAAAAAAAGCTCCAGGTGAGTTTCATTCAGACAACCGATTCCAATGAAAACACTTGAGCTTCTCAGAGTGTAAAATTGCTTTTACTTCCATGCTATTGTAATTCAAACAGTTTCCCATATCTCGCCTCCAAATGTAACTCCAGCAGATTCAAGTGTATTAAGGAAGAGGCAATTATTCTGGTGTTTCCCCTGCACCGATTATGGAGCCTCAAACAGTTTTACTCTTCTCAGCTCATGCCTTAAATTTTCAACTACTTGAATGTGAAGGAAATCATAAAATGTCGCGTTAGACAGGCTGATTTCTGAGTTGCCTCACCCAGATTTATGTTTTTCATAAATCTAGAGTGCCTCAATATGGAATTTTTGGGGGGTTAAAGAGCATTATCATTTCCCATCATCAGTTGTTGATGGGAAAAGTTACATCCTGCAGGTTCCCATATACAATAATTACATTAAACAATGGAGCTTTTTGTATCTTCCTGTTTTTCACAACAGGTTATGGTCACTGATATTGTTAGCTTATCATGCCAAATGTCCAAGATGCACAGGTGGTGTTAATTGAAGGGCGGAATGATTCAGGCATTGGTCACTTCAGCTTTGCAAGTTCTCCAGCATCTTGATTTTGAAATTCAGTATAGTGAGGTGATGCCTTAGCCAGTTAAACGCTACTGCTTCCAAGCCTCAAGTACACTCGGAAATATCTGAGCAGAAGCCACATTATCTGCGAGAAACAGCTTTGGGTGCTCCAGAGCTAAATGCACATGCCCACAAATGTGAGATTATTTTGCTTTCTCTGACTTGGCTTTTACTAGCAGTCAGCCTCATTCCATCTCTTTTGTAGATGGTTGAAGACTGTGGATTCTGGGAGGCCTATGGGATAATGGTGGGCTTATGAGATTAAAAAGATCTTTTAGGGAAGTTTTCTTGATGTGCATTTAATATTTAATTACAACTCTCTTTTATACACGTGTGTCTGTGGGTTTCAACATCTAAAGTGCCCAAATTAACACATTACCATAGCGGAGTGAACCTCCCTTCCGTCATGTCTATAGGTATATCTCCTTCCTTTAGGCATCTGGACAGTAATTCATCTGGGGAACGTCTGTTAAACCAGGACAATGGTGCTTCCCCAGCTTTCTGGGATGAGGGGCCAGGCCATTGGTTACCTTTATAAAAGTCTCCTGACACGTCCTAGTGATGTTAGTTTCTGGGATCATAGAGGGTTCCTCTTCCTCCGTTGGTCTTGTTGGTAGATGCTATCCAGTTGCTCTGCTTCAAAGCAACCCCAATGTACAAGACAAGGAATGGCTTACCTGTCCTGGGCCACCCTTATAACTTTCTGATGTTTGAACCCATCTTTGCAGCCCCCATGGCCTTGCATCTTGCAAACGGCCTGGCTCTTTGTCACTGGCCCTCCCCTTTAATCTGAGCAGAAGGGTTCGTCATCTGGCCCTCTCTCTGACAAGATTCTGCCTTGCTTTACTAGTCCTCCACTACCTGACAGTGTTTCCATGATTAGCATAAGATTTTCATTGGTGTATTTCGTCATCCTCAGTGTTTCGTTAGTCTAGAAACCCTGCTGTGTGCTTTGCCCTTTACATGACATTGCTGGCATTGGAAATAGCTTGGACCTGCACTCTGACCTTACTTTCTGTACCTAGATACAAATGGACATATTTTAAACAGGTCACAGTTTATCACCGGCCCATGTACCACCCTTGGAGCAGCATTGGGATAGATAATAAATCACGAGTAGTCCTGCACAAGGATATGGAGCCCTCGTGTCTGAGTGGTTACAAACACCAGCCGCTTCAGGCGCACAAAAGGCGCTTTTAATTCCCGTAAAGAGTTAACAACCTCAGAAAACCTGATGGGCTGTTCTTTCCACCTGCAGCCACCATCACTGCATGTGTTTGTTAAGATGGAGAGGACATTTTGGATTGGGGTGGGACATATGGGCTAATGTTGGACTTGTAGACTTTGGCTGCATTGGTATGGCATTTTTTTCTCCATGTGCATTTGCCCTTTATCTAAAGCTCTCTTTTATTCATTTCAGTTTCTGTGGATTTATTTCTCTAATGTACTCAGACTAACACAACTAATATAAGAAAAGGCAAGACACAAGTAAGCACCCGTTTCCGTTTGGGAAAAACACTAAAGAGTGAAAAGCTATTTTCCTCCATGCCATATCTGGGTGGCAAAAACATTTAATTGCTCAATTCGTAACTAAAACGATCATCTGAGCCCATATGTTGGTACCTCAGAAGACAGACCTGGTGGTCTGCTTTTGAACCCAGACACAGCCTTGCAACCCCTCTATCACACGGTTCAGTTTGGCTCTGCACACCTGGTAGTTCCATGACTTGGAATCTACCCCACAGTAACTGTTTGGATGAAAGGTACTCAGTCCTGTGTTATGATAGGCCCCATCCTGACGATTCTGTCATGAGGCAGTCCTGACCGAAGTCAAATACCTCATGATTCTTGCTTTGCTTTTCTTATTTTTTTCCACAGGTTGTTAAAACACTTTATTAAGAAGGCTTTGAAGTCAAAAGTAACACTCTTGATAGAATTTTCTTTCATCCTTTAAGTTGGCTCACTTTTTTAAAATATTAACACAGACACAAAACATTGGTTTCTCTTGTTAGTTCTTTACAATTTTTAAAAAGCTGCACAGTTACTGTTTTGTTGGGTATTTTATATTTTGTGTTTATTTTCATATTTACCTCTTTTGTATAAGTAGGGAATTTATAGGGAAATATGTACCGTACGGAATAAATTTTAAGAATTAAATATATTTTATTTTAAATAAATTAACGGAACTTTGATCTTACAGCTGAATCACTGATTATATATTTGCAGAACCGACTTAAAGGATGAAAGAAAATTCTATCAAGAGCGTTACTTTTAACTTCAAAGTCTTCTTAATAAAGTCTTTTACCTACATGTGGAAAAAAATAAGAAAAGCCAAGCTAGAATCATGATGTATTTGACTTCGGTGAGGACTGCCTCATGACAGAATCGTCAGGATGGGGCCTGTCATAAAACAGGACTGAGTACCTTTCATCCAAACAGTTACTGTGGGGCAGATTCCAAGTCATGGAACTACCAGGTGTGCAGACCCAAACTGAACCGTGTGACATAGGGGCTGCAAGGCTGTGTGTGAGTTCCAAAGCAGACCACCAGGTCTGTCTTCTGAGGTCCCACCTTATGGGCTCAGATGATTGTTTTATTTACGAATTGAGCAATTAAATGTTTGTGCCACCCAGAGATGGCATGGAGGAAAAAAGCTTTTCACTCTTTAGTGTTGTTCCCAAACGGAAACGGGTGCTTACTTGTGTCCTGCATTTTCTTATATTGGTTGTGTTAGTCTGAGCACATTAGATAAATACATCCACAGAAACAGAAATGGATAAAAGAGAGCTTTAGATGAAAGGAAAATGCACATGGAGAAAAAAATCCCAAACCAGTGCAGCCAAAGTCTACAAGTCCAATATTAGCCCATATGTCCACCTCAATCAAGAATGCCCTCTCCATCTTAACAAACACATGCAGTGATGGTGGCTGCAGGTGGAAAGAACTGCCCATCTGGTTTTCTGAGGTTGTTAACTCTTTCCTGGAATTAAAAGCGCCTTTTGTGCGCCTGGAGCAGCTGGTGTTTGTAACCACTCAGACAAGAGGGCTCCATCTCCTTGTGCAGGAATACTCGTGTTTTATTATCTACCCCAATGCTGCTCCAAGGGTGGGTCATGGGCCGGTGATAAACTGTGACCTGTTTAAAATATGTCCATTTGTAGTGAGGTACAGAAAGGAAGGTCAGAGTGCAGGTCCCAGCTATTTCCAAAGCCAGCAATGTCATGTAAAGGGCAAAACACGCAGCAGGGTTTCTAGACTAACGACACACTGAGGATGACGAAATACACCAATGAAAATCTTATGCTAATCATGGAAACACTGTCAGGTAGTGGAGGACTAGTAAAACAAAACAGGATCTTGTCAGAGAGAGTGCCAGATGACGAACCCTTCTAGTCAGATTAAATTGGAGGTCTAGTGACAAAGAGCCAGGCCGTTTACACGATGCATGGCGATGGGGGCTGCAAAGATGGGTTCAAACATCAGAAAGATATAAGGGTGGACCAGGACTGACAAAGCATTCCTTGTCCTGTACATTGGGTTTTCTTAGAAGCACACCTACTGGATAGAATCTACCATCAAGACCAACCGAAGATGAGGAAGCCTCTATGGTCCCAGAAACTGACATCACTAGGACGTGTCAGGAGACTTTTATAAAGGTAACCAATGGCCTGGCCCCTCATCACAGAAAGCTGGGGAAGCACCATTGTCCTGGTTTAACAGACGTTCCCCAGATGAATTACTGTCCAGATGCCCATAGGAAGGAGAAATACCTATATACATGACGGAAGGGAGGTTCACTCCGCTATGGGAATGTGTTAATCTGTGCACTTTAGATGTTGAAACCCACAGACACACGTGTATAAAAGAGAGTTGTAATTAAAAATTAAATTCACATCAAGAAAACATCCCCAAAAGATATTTTTAATCTCATAAGCCCACCATTATCCCATAGGCCTCCCAGAATCCACACAGTCTTCAACCATCTACAAAAGAGATGGAATGAGGCTGACTGCTAGTAAAAGCCAAGTCAGAGAAAGCAAAGTAATCTCATATTTGGTGGGCATTTGAATATAGCTGTGGAGCAACCAAAGCTGTTTCACGTAGATAATGTGGCTTCTGCTCAGATATTTCTGAGTGTACGTGAGGGTTGGAAGCAGTAGCATTTAACTGGCTAAGGGATCACCTCACTTTACTGAATTTCAAAATCAAGATGCTGGAGAACTTGCAAAGCTAAAGTGACCAATGCCTGAATCATTCCGCCCTTCAATTAACACCACCTGTGCATCTTGGACATTTGGCATGATAAGCTAACAATATCAGTGGCCATAACCTGTTGTGAAATACAGGAAGATACAAAAAGCTCCATTGTTTAATGTAATTATTGTATATGGGAACCTGCAGGATGTAAAATTTCCCATCAACAACTGATGATGGGAAATGATAATGCTCTTTGACCCCCCAAAAAACCCATATTGAAGCACTCTAGAAATTAAAAACATAAATCTTTGTGAGGCAACTCAGAAAGCAGCCTGTTTAACGCGACATTTTATGATTTCCTTCACATTCAAGTAGTTGAAAATCTAAGGCATGAGCTGAGAAGAGTAAAACTGTTTGAGGCTCCATAATCGGTGCAGGGGGAACACCAGAATAATTGCCTCTTCCTTAATACACTTGAATCTGCTGGAGTTACATTTGGAGGTGAGATATGGGAAACTGTTTGAATTACAATAGCATGGAAGTAAAAGCAATTTTACACTGTGAGAAGCTCAAGTGTTTTCATTGGAATCGGTTGTCTGAATGACACCCACCTGTAGCTTTTTTTTTTTCAGTTGAAGCTTTTGATTCTGTGTCTTCTCTTCTGTAGGCCAGGTTTCCAGGTTATTGAGTGCTCTTTCTAGACTTTTGACAAACTCTTAGTCTGCAGGTTTAAGGTCTGGTGCTGGCTGAAGCTTTGACTATGAGAGGGATAGGGACACAGAATCAAATTTTTTATTCAGATGGTCTATGTGTCCTAACGTAGAAGTCAGACTAAACAGTGAGGTTACTGTAGTTGCCATCTGCCTGGGACTGAGTTGTGGCTGTAGGAGAAGAATGATAGGGATAAAAGTGATGCAAACAGAAGCAAGTATCTTTAATATTTTGATGCCTTCAGACTGCAGCCTGGACACTGATCCTTTCTGGGGACTTTATATGCAGTCTCCCCTAACTCCAAAACAGTTCTGAGGAGTCGGTGATAGTGACTGAGTAGGAGGGCTCACTGCCTAGATATCACACTTCATAGGTCTGCATGAGGGCTATTCCACCTCAAGCGGTGTCTCAGTGTGCCTCAATCAGTGTTTCCACTCAAATCCCTAGGCTTCTGAAATTCCCAGTACTCTGTGTCCTGCAGTCCCTTTTACTCAATAACCCTGGTGTTTATACTTTATAACCACCTTTTCATTTGTGGAGATCAAAAACAAATTTGTTATTAAATAATGTGGTTTATGGAAAATGAAAAATAAGCCATTACAAACTTATTTGGCTAACAAAAATTATGCCAGTTTGCAAGGAAATGTCTGGATAGGCTGAGTAGGCAGTAATAGAGCCGGCTCAGAGTTGGCAGCCAAGGACTTGCCTCATTGAATGTGTGTTACTATCCACAGTTTTGGAAATAAATTGTTGTCATGAAATAGGTTCCTGAAAGGTCCCCAAATCACTATTCCAAGGATTGAAACCATATTTTCCCCATTCCATTTAGCCTTCCAGATCATTCAAGCTTTTAAAAACAGGTCAATTTCACATTCAGTTCATCAGCCCACAACTCAATTGGCTCATATCTGTTCAAAGACCCAGAAAACACAATCTCTGAGTTGTGCTGTATTATAGTTATGATGAGCTGCATTATGACCATCTGCCTCTCTTTTTTTTAGAAAGTTTACCATAAGTAGCATGCACTCGTGCTATACCACACACCTCTGATGCCATTGTAGCTGTAAGTTTATATCCAATGTATTCAAGGCCCACAGACTGATGACGGTGAGATATGTAAAGCCAGGGGGTAGGATTCCCCCATCCTAAGATTTTTCACTTTTTAAAAATATTAACACAGACACAAAACATTGGTTTCTCTTGTTAGTTTTTTACAATTTTTAAAAAGCTGCTCAGTTACTGTTTTGTTGGGGATTTCCTATTTTGTGATTGTTCTTATTTTTTACCTCTTTTTTATAAGTAGGGGATTTATAGGGAAATATGTACTTTATGGAATCAATTTTAAGAACCAAATGTATTTTAATTTAAATAAATTAACAGATCTTTGATTTTACAGCTGAATCACTGATTATATATTTGCAGAGCCGACTTAAAGGATGAAAGAAAATTCTATCAAGAGTGTTACTTTTGACTTCAAAGCCTTCTTAATAAAGTCTTTTAACTACCTGGGAAAAAATTAAGAAAAGCAAAGCAAGAATTATGAGGAATTTGACTTCGGTCAGGACTGCCTCATGACAGAATCATCAGGATGGGGCCTGTCATGACACAGGACTGAGTACCTTTCACCCAAACCGTTACTGTGGGGTAGATTCCAAGTCATGGAACTACCAGGTGTGCAGAGCCAAACTGAACCGTGTGAGATAGGGGCTGCAAGGCTGTGTGTGGGTTCAAAAGCAGACCACCAGGTCTGTCTTCTGAGGTACCACCATATGGGCTCAGATGATCGTTTTTGTTATGAATTGAGCAATTAAATGTTTGTGCCACCCAGAGATGGCATGGAGGGAGATAGCTTTTAACTCTTTAGTGTTGTTCCCAAACGGAAATGGGTGCTTACTTGTGTCCTGCATTTTCTTATATTAATTGTGTTAATCTGAGTACATTAGAGAAATAAATCCACAGAAACTGAAATGTATAAAAGAGAGCTTCAGATAAAGTTAAAATGCACATGGGAAAAAAATCACAAACCAGTGCAGCCAAAGTCTACAAGTCCAACATTAGCCCATATGTCCCACCCAATCCACAATGTCCTCTCCATCTTAACAAACACATGCAGTGATGGTGGCTGCAGGTGGAAAGAACTGCCCATCTGGTTTTCTGAGGTTGTTAACTCTTTACTGGAATTAAAAGCACCTTTCGTGTGCCTGGAGCGGCAGCTTTTTGTAACCACTCAGACACGAGGGCTCCATATACTTGTGCAGGACGACTCGTGATTTATTATCTACCCCCATGCTGCTCCAAGGGTGGTACGTGAGCCGGTGATAAACTGTGACCTGTTTAAAATATGTCCGTTTGTAGCTAGGTACAGAAATGAAGGTCAGAGTGCAGGTCCAAGCTATTTCCAATGCCAGCATTGTCATGTAAAGGGCAAAGCACACAGCAGGGTTTCTAGACTAACGACAAACTGAGGATGACATAATACACCAATGAAAATCTTATGCTAATCATGGAAACACTGTCAGGTAGTGGAGGACTAGTAAAGCAAGGCAGAATCTTGTCAGAGAGAGGGCCAGATGACGAACCCTTCTGCTCAGATTAAAGGGGAGGGCCAGTGACAAAGAGCCAGGCCGTTTGCAAGATGCATGGCCATGGGAGCTGCAAAGATGGGTTCAAACATCAGAAAGATATAAGGGTGGCCCAGGACAGGTAAGACATTCCTTGTCATGTACATTGGGGTTGCTTTCAAGCAGACCAACTGGATAGCATCTACCAACAAGACCAACCGAGGATGAGGAAGCCTCTATGGTCCCAGAAACTGACATCACTAGGACGTGTCAGGAGACTTTTATAATGGTAACCAATGGCCTGGCCCCTCATCACAGAAAGCTGGGGAAGCACCATTGTCCTGGTTTAACAGACGTTCCCCAGATGAATTACTGTCCAGATGCCCATAGGAAGGAGAAATACCTATATACATAACGGAAGGGAGGTTCACTCCGCTATGGGAATGTGTTAATCTGTGCACTTTAGATGTTGAACCCCACAGACACACGTGTATAAAAGAGAGTTGTAATTAAAAATTAAATTCACATCAAGAAAACTTCCCCAAAAGATATTTTTAATCTCATAAGCCCACCATTATCCCATAGGCCTCCCAGAATCCACACAGTCTTCAACCATCTACAAAAGAGATGGAATGAGGCTGACTGCTAGTAAAAGCCAAGTCAGAGAAAGCAAAATAATCTCATATTTGGTGGGCATTTGAATATAGCTGTGGAGCAACCAAAGCTGTTTCACGTAGATAATGTGGCTTCTGCTCAGATATTTCTGAGTGTACGTGAGGGTTGGAAGCAGTAGCGTTTAACTGGCTAAGGCATCACCTCACTTTACTGAATTTCAAAATCAAGATGCTGGAGAACTTGCAAAGCTAAAGTGACCAATGCCTGAATCATTCCGCCCTTCAATTAACACCACCTGTGCATCTTGGACATTTGGCATGATAAGCTAACAATATCAGTGGCCATAACCTGTTGTGAAATACAGGAAGATACAAAAAGCTCCATTGTTTAATGTAATTATTGTATATGGGAACCTGCAGGATGTAAAATTTCCCATCAACAACTGATAATGGGAAATGATAATGCTCTTTGACCCCCCAAAAAACCCATATTGAGGCACTCTACAAATTAAAAACATAAATCTTTGTGAGGCAACTCAGAAGGCAGCCTGTTTAACGCGACATTTTATGATTTCCTTCACATTCAAGTAGTTGAAAATCTAAGGCATGAGCTGAGAAGAGTAAAACTGTTTGAGGCTCCATAATCGGTGCAGGGGAAACACCAGAATAATTGCCTCTTCCTTAATACACTTGAATCTGCTGGAGTTATATTTGGAGGTGAGATATGGGAAACTGTTTGAATTTCAATAGAATGGATGTAAAAGCAATTTTACACTGTGAGAAGCTCAAGTGTTTTCATTGGAATCGGTTGTCTGAATGACACCCACCTGTAGCTTTTTTTTTTTTTCAGTTGTAGCTTTTGATTCTGTGTCTTCTCTTCTGTAGGCTAGGTTTCCAGGTTATTGAGTGCTCTTTCTAGACTTTTGACAAACTCTTAGTCTGCAGGTTTAAGGTCTGGTGCTGGCTGAAGCTTTGACTATGAGAGGGATAGGGACACAGAATCAAATTTTTTATTCAGATGGTCTATGTGTCCTAACGTAGAAGTCAGACTAAACAGTGAGGTTACTGTAGTTGCCATCTGCCTGGGACTGAGTTGTGGCTGTAGGAGAAGAATGATAGGGATAAAAGTGATGCAAACAGAAGCAAGTATCTTTAATATTTTGATGCCTTCAGACTGCAGCCTGGACACTGATCCTTTCTGGGGACTTTATATGCAGTCTCCCCTGACTCCAAAACAGTTCTGAGGAGTCGGTGATAGTGACTGAGTAGGAGGGCTCACTGCCTAGATATCACACTTCATAGGTCTGCATGAGGGCTATTCCACCTCAAGCGGTGTCTCAGTGTGCCTCAATCAGTGTTTCCACTCAAATCCCTAGGCTTCTGAAGTTCCCAGTACTCTGTGTCCTGCAGTCCCTTTTACTCAATAACCCTGGTGTTTATACTTTATAACCACCTTTTCATTTGTGGAGATCAAAAACAAATTTGTTATTAAATAATGTGGTTTATGGAAAATGAAAAATAAGCCATTACAAACTTATTTGGCTAACAAAAATTATGCCAGTTTGCAAGGAAATGTCTGGATAGGCTGAGTAGGCAGTAATAGAGCCGGCTCAGAGTTGGCAGCCAAGGACTTGCCTCATTGAATGTGTGTTACTATCCACAGTTTTGGAAATAAATTGTTGTCATGAAATAGGTTCCTGAAAGGTCCCCAAATCACTATTCCAAGGATTGAAACCATATTTTCCCCATTCCATTTAGCCTTCCAGATCATTCAAGCTTTTAAAAACAGGTCAATTTCACATTCAGTTCATCAGCCCACAACTCAATTGGCTCATATCTGTTCAAAGACCCAGAAAACACAATCTCTGAGTTGTGCTGTATTATAGTTATGATGAGCTGCATTATGACCATCTGCCTCTCTTTTTTTTAGAAAGTTTACCATAAGTAGCATGCACTCGTGCTATACCACACACCTCTGATGCCATTGTAGCTGTAAGTTTATATCCAATGTATTCAAGGCCCACAGACTGATGACGGTGAGATATGTAAAGCCAGGGGGTAGGATTCCCCCATCCTAAGATTTTTCACTTTTTAAAAATATTAACACAGACACAAAACATTGGTTTCTCTTGTTAGTTTTTTACAATTTTTAAAAAGCTGCTCAGTTACTGTTTTGTTGGGGATTTCCTATTTTGTGATTGTTCTTATTTTTTACCTCTTTTTTATAAGTAGGGGATTTATAGGGAAATATGTACTTTATGGAATCAATTTTAAGAACCAAATGTATTTTAATTTAAATAAATTAACAGATCTTTGATTTTACAGCTGAATCACTGATTATATATTTGCAGAGCCGACTTAAAGGATGAAAGAAAATTCTATCAAGAGTGTTACTTTTGACTTCAAAGCCTTCTTAATAAAGTCTTTTAACTACCTGGGAAAAAATTAAGAAAAGCAAAGCAAGAATTATGAGGAATTTGACTTCGGTCAGGACTGCCTCATGACAGAATCATCAGGATGGGGCCTGTCATGACACAGGACTGAGTACCTTTCACCCAAACCGTTACTGTGGGGTAGATTCCAAGTCATGGAACTACCAGGTGTGCAGAGCCAAACTGAACCGTGTGAGATAGGGGCTGCAAGGCTGTGTGTGGGTTCAAAAGCAGACCACCAGGTCTGTCTTCTGAGGTACCACCATATGGGCTCAGATGATCGTTTTTGTTATGAATTGAGCAATTAAATGTTTGTGCCACCCAGAGATGGCATGGAGGGAGATAGCTTTTAACTCTTTAGTGTTGTTCCCAAACGGAAATGGGTGCTTACTTGTGTCCTGCATTTTCTTATATTAATTGTGTTAATCTGAGTACATTAGAGAAATAAATCCACAGAAACTGAAATGTATAAAAGAGAGCTTCAGATAAAGTTAAAATGCACATGGGAAAAAAATCACAAACCAGTGCAGCCAAAGTCTACAAGTCCAACATTAGCCCATATGTCCCACCCAATCCACAATGTCCTCTCCATCTTAACAAACACATGCAGTGATGGTGGCTGCAGGTGGAAAGAACTGCCCATCTGGTTTTCTGAGGTTGTTAACTCTTTACTGGAATTAAAAGCACCTTTCGTGTGCCTGGAGCGGCAGCTTTTTGTAACCACTCAGACACGAGGGCTCCATATACTTGTGCAGGACGACTCGTGATTTATTATCTACCCCCATGCTGCTCCAAGGGTGGTACGTGAGCCGGTGATAAACTGTGACCTGTTTAAAATATGTCCGTTTGTAGCTAGGTACAGAAATGAAGGTCAGAGTGCAGGTCCAAGCTATTTCCAATGCCAGCATTGTCATGTAAAGGGCAAAGCACACAGCAGGGTTTCTAGACTAACGACAAACTGAGGATGACATAATACACCAATGAAAATCTTATGCTAATCATGGAAACACTGTCAGGTAGTGGAGGACTAGTAAAGCAAGGCAGAATCTTGTCAGAGAGAGGGCCAGATGACGAACCCTTCTGCTCAGATTAAAGGGGAGGGCCAGTGACAAAGAGCCAGGCCGTTTGCAAGATGCATGGCCATGGGAGCTGCAAAGATGGGTTCAAACATCAGAAAGATATAAGGGTGGCCCAGGACAGGTAAGACATTCCTTGTCATGTACATTGGGGTTGCTTTCAAGCAGACCAACTGGATAGCATCTACCAACAAGACCAACCGAGGATGAGGAAGCCTCTATGGTCCCAGAAACTGACATCACTAGGACGTGTCAGGAGACTTTTATAATGGTAACCAATGGCCTGGCCCCTCATCACAGAAAGCTGGGGAAGCACCATTGTCCTGGTTTAACAGACGTTCCCCAGATGAATTACTGTCCAGATGCCCATAGGAAGGAGAAATACCTATATACATAACGGAAGGGAGGTTCACTCCGCTATGGGAATGTGTTAATCTGTGCACTTTAGATGTTGAACCCCACAGACACACGTGTATAAAAGAGAGTTGTAATTAAAAATTAAATTCACATCAAGAAAACTTCCCCAAAAGATATTTTTAATCTCATAAGCCCACCATTATCCCATAGGCCTCCCAGAATCCACACAGTCTTCAACCATCTACAAAAGAGATGGAATGAGGCTGACTGCTAGTAAAAGCCAAGTCAGAGAAAGCAAAATAATCTCATATTTGGTGGGCATTTGAATATAGCTGTGGAGCAACCAAAGCTGTTTCACGTAGATAATGTGGCTTCTGCTCAGATATTTCTGAGTGTACGTGAGGGTTGGAAGCAGTAGCGTTTAACTGGCTAAGGCATCACCTCACTTTACTGAATTTCAAAATCAAGATGCTGGAGAACTTGCAAAGCTAAAGTGACCAATGCCTGAATCATTCCGCCCTTCAATTAACACCACCTGTGCATCTTGGACATTTGGCATGATAAGCTAACAATATCAGTGGCCATAACCTGTTGTGAAATACAGGAAGATACAAAAAGCTCCATTGTTTAATGTAATTATTGTATATGGGAACCTGCAGGATGTAAAATTTCCCATCAACAACTGATAATGGGAAATGATAATGCTCTTTGACCCCCCAAAAAACCCATATTGAGGCACTCTACAAATTAAAAACATAAATCTTTGTGAGGCAACTCAGAAGGCAGCCTGTTTAACGCGACATTTTATGATTTCCTTCACATTCAAGTAGTTGAAAATCTAAGGCATGAGCTGAGAAGAGTAAAACTGTTTGAGGCTCCATAATCGGTGCAGGGGAAACACCAGAATAATTGCCTCTTCCTTAATACACTTGAATCTGCTGGAGTTATATTTGGAGGTGAGATATGGGAAACTGTTTGAATTTCAATAGAATGGATGTAAAAGCAATTTTACACTGTGAGAAGCTCAAGTGTTTTCATTGGAATCGGTTGTCTGAATGACACCCACCTGTAGCTTTTTTTTTTTTTCAGTTGTAGCTTTTGATTCTGTGTCTTCTCTTCTGTAGGCTAGGTTTCCAGGTTATTGAGTGCTCTTTCTAGACTTTTGACAAACTCTTAGTCTGCAGGTTTAAGGTCTGGTGCTGGCTGAAGCTTTGACTATGAGAGGGATAGGGACACAGAATCAAATTTTTTATTCAGATGGTCTATGTGTCCTAACGTAGAAGTCAGACTAAACAGTGAGGTTACTGTAGTTGCCATCTGCCTGGGACTGAGTTGTGGCTGTAGGAGAAGAATGATAGGGATAAAAGTGTTGCAAACAGAAGCAAGTATCTTTAATATTTTGATGCCTTCAGACTGCAGCCTGGACACTGATCCTTTCTGGGGACTTTATATGCAGTCTCCCCTGACTCCAAAACAGTTCTGAGGAGTCGGTGATAGTGACTGAGTAGGAGGGCTCACTGCCTAGATATCACACTTCATAGGTCTGCATGAGGGCTATTCCACCTCAAGCGGTGTCTCAGTGTGCCTCAATCAGTGTTTCCACTCAAATCCCTAGGCTTCTGAAGTTCCCAGTACTCTGTGTCCTGCAGTCCCTTTTACTCAATAACCCTGGTGTTTATACTTTATAACCACCTTTTCATTTGTGGAGATCAAAAACAAATTTGTTATTAAATAATGTGGTTTATGGAAAATGAAAAATAAGCCATTACAAACTTATTTGGCTAACAAAAATTATGCCAGTTTGCAAGGAAATGTCTGGATAGGCTGAGTAGGCAGTAATAGAGCCGGCTCAGAGTTGGCAGCCAAGGACTTGCCTCATTGAATGTGTGTTACTATCCACAGTTTTGGAAATAAATTGTTGTCATGAAATAGGTTCCTGAAAGGTCCCCAAATCACTATTCCAAGGATTGAAACCATATTTTCCCCATTCCATTTAGCCTTCCAGATCATTCAAGCTTTTAAAAACAGGTCAATTTCACATTCAGTTCATCAGCCCACAACTCAATTGGCTCATATCTGTTCAAAGACCCAGAAAACACAATCTCTGAGTTGTGCTGTATTATAGTTATGATGAGCTGCATTATGACCATCTGCCTCTCTTTTTTTTAGAAAGTTTACCATAAGTAGCATGCACTCGTGCTATACCACACACCTCTGATGCCATTGTAGCTGTAAGTTTATATCCAATGTATTCAAGGCCCACAGACTGATGACGGTGAGATATGTAAAGCCAGGGGGTAGGATTCCCCCATCCTAAGATTTTTCACTTTTTAAAAATATTAACACAGACACAAAACATTGGTTTCTCTTGTTAGTTTTTTACAATTTTTAAAAAGCTGCTCAGTTACTGTTTTGTTGGGGATTTCCTATTTTGTGATTGTTCTTATTTTTTACCTCTTTTTTATAAGTAGGGGATTTATAGGGAAATATGTACTTTATGGAATCAATTTTAAGAACCAAATGTATTTTAATTTAAATAAATTAACAGATCTTTGATTTTACAGCTGAATCACTGATTATATATTTGCAGAGCCGACTTAAAGGATGAAAGAAAATTCTATCAAGAGTGTTACTTTTGACTTCAAAGCCTTCTTAATAAAGTCTTTTAATTACCTGGGAAAAAATTAAGAAAAGCAAAGCAAGAATCATGAGGAATTTGACTTCGGTCAGGACTGCCTCATGACAGAATCATCAGGATGGGGCCTGTCATGACACAGGACTGAGTACCTTTCACCCAAACCGTTACTGTGGGGTAGATTCCAAGTCATGGAACTACCAGGTGTGCAGAGCCAAACTGAACCGTGTGAGATAGGGGCTGCAAGGCTGTGTGTGGGTTCAAAAGCAGACCACCAGGTCTGTCTTCTGAGGTACCACCATATGGGCTCAGATGATCGTTTTTGTTATGAATTGAGCAATTAAATGTTTGTGCCACCCAGAGATGGCATGGAGGGAGATAGCTTTTAACTCTTTAGTGTTGTTCCCAAACGGAAACGGGTGCTTACTTGTGTCCTGCATTTTCTTATATTAATTGTGTTAATCTGAGTACATTAGAGAAATAAATCCACAGAAACTGAAATGTATAAAAGAGAGCTTCAGATAAAGTTAAAATGCACATGGGAAAAAAATCCCAAACCAGTGCAGCCAAAGTCTACAAGTCCAACATTAGCCCATATGTCCCACCCAATCCACAATGTCCTCTCCATCTTAACAAACACATGCAGTGATGGTGGCTGCAGGTGGAAAGAACTGCCCATCTGGTTTTCTGAGGTTGTTAACTCTTTACTGGAATTAAAAGCACCTTTCGTGTGCCTGGAGCGGCAGCTTTTTGTAACCACTCAGACACGAGGGCTCCATATACTTGTGCAGGACGACTCGTGATTTATTATCTACCCCCATGCTGCTCCAAGGGTGGTACGTGAGCCGGTGATAAACTGTGACCTGTTTAAAATATGTCCGTTTGTAGCTAGGTACAGAAATGAAGGTCAGAGTGCAGGTCAAAGCTATTTCCAATGCCAGCATTGTCATGTAAAAGGCAAAGCACGTAGCAGGGTTTCTAGACTAACGACACACTGAGGATGACATAATACACCAATGAAAATCTTATGCTAATCATGGAAACACTGTCAGGTAGTGGAGGACTAGTAAAGCAAGGCAGAATCTTGTCAGAGAGAGGGCCAGATGACGAACCCTTCTGCTCAGATTAAAGGGGAGGGCCAGTGACAAAGAGCCAGGCCGTTTGCAAGATGCATGGCCATGGGGGCTGCAAAGATGGGTTCAAACATCAGAAAGATATAAGGGTGTCCCAGGACAGGTAAGCCATTCCTTGTCATGTACATTGGGGTTGCTTTCAAGCAGACCAACTGGATAGCATCTACCAACAAGACCAACCGAGGATGAGGAAGCCTCTATGGTCCCAGAAACTGACATCACTAGGACGTGTCAGGAGACTTTTATAAAGGTAACCAATGGCCTGGCCCCTCATCACAGAAAGCTGGGGAAGCACCATTGTCCTGGTTTAACAGACGTTCCCCAGATGAATTACTGTCCAGATGCCCATAGGAAGGAGAAATACCTATATACATGACGGAAGGGAGGTTCACTCCGCTATGGGAATGTGTTAATCTGTGCACTTTAGATATTGAAACCCACAGACACACGTCTATAAAAGAGAGTTGTAATTAAAAATTAAATTCACATCAAGAAAACTTCCCCAAAAGATATTTTTAATCTCATAAGCCCACAATTATCCCATAGGCCTCCCAGAATCCACACAGTCTTCAACCATCTACAAAAGAGATGGAATGAGGCTGACTGCTAGTAAAAGCCAAGGCAGAGAAAGCAAAATAATCTCATATTTGGTGGGCATTTGAATATAGCTGTGGAGCAACCAAAGCTGTTTCACGTAGATAATGTGGCTTCTGCTCAGATATTTCTGAGTGTACGTGAGGGTTGGAAGCAGTAGCGTTTAACTGGCTAAGGCATCACCTCACTTTACTGAATTTCAAAATCAAGATGCTGGAGAACTTGCAAAGCTAAAGTGACCAATGCCTGAATCATTCCGCCCTTCAATTAACACCACCTGTGCATCTTGGACATTTGGCATGATAAGCTAACAATATCAGTGACCATAATGTTGTGAAAAACAGGAAGATACAAAAAGCTCCATTGTTTAATGTAATTATTGTATATGGGAACCTGCAGGATGGAAAATTTCCCATCAACAACTGATGATGGGAAATGATAATGCTCTTTGACCCCCCAAAAAAACCCATATTGAGGCACTCTACAAATTAAAAACATAAATCTTTGTGAGGCAACTCAGAAGGCAGCCTGTTTAACGCGGCATTTTATGATTTCCTTCACATTCAAGTAGTTGAAAATCTAAGGCATGAGCTGAGAAGAGTAAAACTGTTTGAGGCTCCATAATCGGTGCAGGGGAAACACCAGAATAATTGCCTCTTCCTTAATACACTTGAATCTGCTGGAGTTACATTTGGAGGTGAGATATGGGAAACTGTTTGAATTTCAATAGAATGGATGTAAAAGCAATTTTACACTGTGAGAAGCTCAAGTGTTTTCATTGGAATCGGTTGTCTGAATGACACCCACCTGTAGCTTTTTTTTTTTTTTCAGTTGTAGCTTTTGATTCTGTGTCTTCTCTTCTGTAGGCTAGGTTTCCAGGTTATTGAGTGCTCTTTCTAGACTTTTGACAAACTCATAGTCTGCAGGTTTAAGGTCTGGTGCTGGCTGAAGCTTTGACTATGAGAGGGATAGGGACACAGAATCAAATTTTTTATTCAGATGGTCTATGTGTCCTAACGTAGAAGTCAGACTAAACAGTGAGGTTACTGTAGTTGCCATCTGCCTGGGACTGAGTTGTGGCTGTAGGAGAAGAATGATAGGGATAAAAGTGATGCAAACAGAAGCAAGTATCTTTAATATTTTGATGCCTTCAGACTGCAGCCTGGACACTGATCCTTTCTGGGGACTTTATATGCAGTCTCCCCTAACTCCAAAACAGTTCTGAGGAGTCGGTGATAGTGACTGAGTAGGAGGGCTCACTGCCTAGATATCACACTTCATAGGTCTGCATGAGGGCTATTCCACCTCAAGCGGTGTCTCAGTGTGCCTCAATCAGTGTTTCCACTCAAATCCCTAGGCTTCTGAAGTTCCCAGTACTCTGTGTCCTGAAGTCCCTTTTACTCAATAACCCAGGTGTTTATACTTTATAACCACCTTTTCATTTGTGGAGATCAAAAACAAATTTGTTATTAAATAATGTGGTTTATCGAAAATGAAAAATAAGCCATTACAAACTTATTTGGCTAACAAAAATTATGCCAGTTTGCAAGGAAATGTCTGGATAGGCTGAGTAGGCAGTAATAGAGCCGGCTCAGAGTTGGCAGCCAAGGACTTGCCTCATTGAATGTGTGTTACTATCCACAGTTTTGGAAATAAATTGTTGTCATGAAACAGGTTCCTGAAAGGTCCCCAAATCACTATTCCAAGGATTGAAACCATATTTTCCCCATTCCATTTAGCCTTCCAGATCATTCAAGCTTTTAAAAAACAAGTCAATTTCACATTCAGTTCATCAGCCCACAACTCAATTGGCTCATATCAGTTCAAAGACCCAGAAAACACAATCTCTGAGTTGTGCTGTATTATAGTTATGATGAGCTGCAGTATGACAATCTGCCTCTCTTTCTTTTTTTTAGAAAGTTTACCATAATTAGCATGCACTCGTGCTATACCACACACCTCTGATGCCATTGTAGCTGTAAGTTTATATCCAATGTATTCAAGGCCCACAGACTGATGACGGTGAGATATGTAAAGCCAGGGGGTAGGATTCCCCTATCCTAAGATTTTTCACTTTTTAAAAATATTAACACAGACACAAAACATTGGTTTCTCTTGTTAGTTTTTTACAATTTTTAAAAAGCTGCTCAGTTACTGTTTTGTTGGGGAATTCCTATTTTGTGTTTGTTTTTATTTTTTACCTCTTTTGTATAAGTAGGGGATTTATAGGGAAATATGTACTCTATGGAATAAATTTTAAGAACCAAATGTATTTTAATTTAAATAAATTAACAGATCTTTGATCTTACAGCTGAATCACTGATTATATATTTGCAGAGCCAACTTAAAGGATGAAAGAAAATTCTATCAAGAGTGTTACTTTTGATTTCAAAGCCTTCTTAATAAAGTCTTTTAACTACCTGTGGAAAAAAATAAGAAAAGGAAAGCTAGAATCATGATGTATTTGACTTCGGTCAGGACTGCCTCATGACAGAATCATCAGGATGGGGCCTGTCATAACACAGGACTGAGTAACTTTCATCCAAACAGTTACTGTGGGGTAGATTCCAAGTCATGGAACTACCAGGTGTGCAGAGCCAAACTGAACCGTGTGAGACAGGGGCTACAAGGCTGTGTGTGGGTTGAAAATCAGACCACCAGGTCTGTCTTCTGAGGTACCACCATATGGGCTCAGATGATCGTTTTAGTTACGAATTGAGCACTTAACAGTTTGTGCCAACCAGAGATGGCATGGAGGAAAATAGCTTTTCACTGTTTAGTGTTTTTCCCAAATGGAAACGGGTGCTTACTTGTGTCCTGCCATTTCTTATATTAGTTGTGTTAGTCTGAGTACATTAGAGAAATAAATCCACAGAAAATGAAATGAATAAAAGAGAGCTTTAGATAAAGGGAAAATGCACATGGCGAAAAAAATCCCATACCAATGCAGGCAAAGTCTACAAGTCCAACATTATCCCATATGTCCCACCCCAATCCACAATGTCCTCTTCATCCTAACAAACACATGCTGTGATGGTGGCTGCAGGTGGAAAGAACTCCCCATCTGGTTTTCTGAGGTTGTTAACCCTTTACGGGAATTAAAAGCGCCTTTTGTGCGCCTGGAGCGGCTGGTGTTTGTAACCACTCAGACACGAGGGCTCCATCTCCTTGTGCAGGACTACAACATGATTTATTATCTACCCCAATGCTGCTCCAAGGGTGGTACATGGGCCGGTGATAAACTGTGACTTGTTTAAAATATGTCCATTTGTAGCTAGGTACAGAAAGGAAGATCAGAGTGCAGGTCCCAGCTATTTCCAAAGCCAGCAATGTCATGTAAAGGGCAAAGCACGCAGCAGGGTTTCTAGACTAACGACACACTGAGGATGACAAAATACACCAATGAAAATCTTATGCTAATCATGGAAATACTGTCAGGTAGTGGAGGACTAGTAAAGCAAGGCAGAATCTTGTCAGAGAGGGGGTCAGATGACGAACCCTTCTAGTCAGATTAAATTGGAGGGCCAGTGACAAAGAGCCAGGCCGTTTGCATGATGCATGGCCATGAGGGCTGTAAAGATGGGTTCAAACATCAGAAAGATATAAGGGTGGCCCAGGACTGACAAAGTATTCCTTGTCCTACACATTGGGTTTTCTTAGAAGCAGACCAACTGGATAGCATCTAACAACAAGACCAACCGAGGAAGAGGAAGCCTCTATGGTCCCAGAAACTGACATCACTAGGACGTGTCAGGAGAGTTTTATAAAGGTAACCAATGGCCTGGCCCCTCATCACAGAAAGCTGGGGAAGCGCCATTGTCCTGGTTTAACAGACGTTCCCCAGATGAATTACTGTCCAGATGCCCATAGGAAGGAGAAATACCTATAGACATGACGGAAGGGAGGTTCACTCGCTATGGGAATGTGTTAATCTGTGCACTTTAGATGTTGAAACCCACAGACACACGTGTATAAAAAAGAGTTGTAATTAAATATTAAATGAACATCAAGAAAACTTCCCCAAAAGATATTTTTAATCTCATAAGCCCACCATTATCCCATAGGCCTCCCAGAATCCACACAGTCTTCAACCATCTACAAAAGAGATGGAATGAGGCTGACTGCTAGTAAAAGCCAAGTCAGCGAAAGCAAAATAATCTCAAATTTGGTGGGCATCTGCATATAGCTGTGGAGCAACCAAAGCTGTTTCACGTAGATAATGTGGCTTCTGCTCAGATATTTCTGAGTGTATGTGAGGCTTGGAAGCAGTAGCGTTTAACTGGCTAAGGCATCATCTCACTATACTGAATTTCAAAATCAAGATGCTGGAGAAATTGCAAAGCTAAAGTGACCAATGCCTGAATCATTCCGCCCTTCAATTAACACCACCTGTGCATCTTGGTCATTTGGCATGATAAGCTAACAATATCAGTGAGCATAACCTGTTGTGAAAAACAGGAAGATACAAAAAGCTCCATTGTTTAATGTAATTATTGTATATGGGAACCTGCAGGATGAAAATTTCCCATCAACAACTGATGATGGGAAATGATAATGCTCTTTGCCCCCCCCACAAAACCCATGTTAGGCACTCGAGAAATAAAAAACATAAATCTGGGTGAGGCAATTCAGAAGGCAGCCTGTCTAACGCGACATTTTATGATTTCCTTAACATTCAAGTAGTTGAAAATCTAAGGCATGAGCTGAGAAGAGTAAAGCTGTTTGAGGCTCCATAATCGGTTCAGGGGAAACACCAGAATAATTGCCTCTTCCTTAATACACTTGAATCTGCTGGAGTTACATTTGGAGGTGAGATATGGGAAATTGTTTGAATTACAATAGCATGGAAGTAAAAGCAATTTTACACTGTGAGAAGTTCAAGTGTTTTCATTGGAATCACTTGTCTGAATGACACCCACCTGGAGCTTTTTTTTTTTTTTTAAAGTTGTAGCTTTTGATTCTGTGTCTTCTCTTCTGCAGGCTAGGTTTCCAGGTTATTGACTGCTCTTTCTAGACTTTTGACAAACTCTTAGTCTGCAGGTTTAAGGTCTGGTGCTGGCTGAAGCTTTGACTATGAGAGGGATAGGGACACAGAATCAAATTTTTTATTCAGATGGACTAGGTGTCCTAACGTAGAAGTCAGACTAAACAGTGAGGTTACTGTAGTTGCCATCTGCCTGGGACTGAGTTTGGCTGCATGAGAAGAATGATAGGGATAAAAGTGATGCAAAGAGAAGCAAGTATCTTTAATATATTGATGCCTTCAGACTCCAGCCTGGACACTGATCTTTTCTGGGGACTTTATATGCAGTCTCCCCTGACTCCAAAACAGTTCTGAGGATTCGGTGATAGTTACTGAGTAGGAGGGCTCACTGCCTAGATATCACACTCCGTAGGTCTGCATGAGGGCTATTCCCCCTCAAGCGGTGTCTCAGTGTGCCTCAAGAAGTGTTTGCACCCAAATCCCTAGGCTTCTGAACTTCCCAGTACCCTGTGTCCTGCAGTGCCTTTTACTCAATAACCCTGGTGTTTATACTTTATAACTACCTTTTCATTTGTGGAGATCATACAGAAATTTGTTATTAAATTATGTGGTTTATGGAAAATGAAAAATAAGCCATCAAAAACTTATTTGGCTAACAAAATTAATGCCAGTTTGCAAGGAAATGTCTGGATAGGGCACTTGGACTATCTAGGTTACCTAGCGGGCACTTAGACTATGTAGGTTAACTAGCAGGCACTTGGACTATCTAGGTTACCTAGCGGGCACATGGACTATGTACGTTTCCTAGTGGGCACTTGGACTATGTATGTTAACTTGCGGGCACATGGACTATGTAGGTTCCCTATCGGGCAATTAGACTATGTGGGTTACCTAGTGGGCACTTGAACTATGTAGGTTCCCTAGCGGGCACTTGGACTATGCAGGTTACCTAGAGGGCCCTTGGACTATCTAGGTTACCTAACGGGCACTTGGACTATATAAGTTACCTAGAGGGCTCTTGGACTATTTAGGTTAACTAGCGGACACTTGGACGATCTAGGTTTACTAGCGGGCATTTGAACTATCTAGGTTACATAGAGGGCCCTTGGACTATGTAGGTTAACTAGCAGGCCCTTGGACTATGTAGGTAAACTAGAAGGGACTTGGAATATCAGGTTAACTAGCGGTCACTTGGACTATGTAGGTAACCTAGCGGGAACTTGGTCTGTCTAGGTTACCTAGCAGGCACTAGGACTATCTAGGTTACCTAACGGGCGCTTGGACTATGCAGGTAATGTGGCGGGCACTTGAACTGACTAGGTTACCTAGCGGGCACTTGGACTTCTAGGTTAACGAACGGCACTTGGACTATGTAGGTTGCCTAGCGGGCACTTGGACGATCTATGTTAGGTAACGGACACTTGGACTTTCTAGGTTACCTAGGGGGAACTTGGACTATGTAGGTTACCTAGCGGGCACTTAGACTATCTAGGTTACCTAACGGGCACTTTGACTATCTAGGTTACCTAGCGGGCACTTGGACTATCTAGGTTAACTAGCGGGCACTTGGTCTATCTAGGTTACCTAGCGGGCACTAGGACTATGTAGGTTTCCTAGCGGTCACTTGGACTATCTAGGCTACCTAACGGGCACATGGACTATGTAGGTTAACTAGCGGACACATGGACGATCTAGGTTAACTAGCGGGCACTTGGAATATCTAGGTTAACTAGGGGGTCCTTGGACTATGTAGGTTAACTAGTGGGCACTTGGACTATCTAGGTTAGCTAACAGGAACATGGACTATCTAGGTTACCTAGCGGAACTAGGACTATGTAGGTTACCTAGCGGTCACTTGGAGTATCTAGGTTACCTAACGGGCACTTGGATTACTTAGCTTAACTAGCGGACACTTGGACGATCTAGGTTGACTAGCGGGCACTTGGAATATCTAGGTTACATAGGGGGCCCTTGGACTATGTAGGTTAACTAGCGGGCACTTGGACTATCTAGGTTAGCTAACAGGAACATGGACTATCTAGGTTACCTAGCGGGCACTTTGACTATATAGGTTACCTAGCGGGCACTTGGACTATCTAGGTTAACTAGCGGGCACTTGGTCTATCTAGGTTACCTAGCGGGCACTAGGACTATGTAGGTTTCCTAGCGGTCACTTGGACTATCTAGGCTACCTAACGGGCACTTGGACTAGTAGGTTAACTAGCGGACACTTGGACGATCTAGGTTAACTAGCGGGCACTTGGAATATCTAGGTTAACTAGGGGGCTCTTGGACTATCTAGGTTACCTAGCGGGCACTAGGACTATGTAGGTTACCTAGCGGGCACTTGGACTATCTAGTTTAGCTAACAGGAACTTGCCCTATCTAGGTTACCTAGCGGGCACTTTGACTATGTAGGTCACCTAGCGGGCACTTGGACTATCTAGGTTAGCTAACGGGAACTTGGACTATCTAGGTTACCTAGCGGGCACTTAGACTATGTAGGTTACCTAGCGGGCAGTTGGACTATCTAGGTTACCTAACGGGCATTTGGACTATGCAGGTAACATAGCGGTCACTTGGACTGTCTAGGTTACCTAACGGGAACATGGACATCTAGGTTAACGAACGGGCACTTGGACTATGTAGGTTGCCTACTGGGCACTTGGACGATCTAGGTTAGGTAACGGGCACTAGGACTATCTAGGTTACCTAGCGGGAACTTGGACTTTGTAGGTAACCTAGCGGGCACTTGGACTATCTAGGTTACCTAATGGGCACTTGGACGATCTAGGTTAACTAGCTGGCACTTTGACTATGCAGGTTACCTAGCGGGCCTTTGGACTATGTAGGTTACCTAGCGGGCACTTGGAATATCTAGGTTAACGAACGGGCACTTGTACTATATAGGTTAACTAACAGGAACTTGGACTATCTAGGTTAACTAGCGGGCACTTGGACGATGCAGGTTCGCTAGCGGGTACTTTGACTATGTAGGGTCCCTAGCGGGAACTTGGACTATGTGGGTTAACTAGCGGGCACTTGGACTATCTAGGTTAACTAGTAGTCCCTTGGACTATGTAGGTTAACTAGCGGGCACTTGGATTGTCTAGGTTACCTAGCGGGCACTTGGACTATCTAGGTTAACGAACGGGCACTTGGACTATGTAGGTAACCTAGCGGGCCCTTGGACTATGTAGGTTACCTAGCGGGCACTTGGACTATCTAGGTTAACGAACGGGCACTTGGACTCTGTAGGTTAGCTAACAGGAACTTGGACTATCTACGTTAACTAGCGGGCACTTGGACGATGCAGGTACCCTAGCGGGCACTTTGACTATGTAGGTTCCCTAGTGGGCACTTGGACTATGTGGGTAACCTAGCGGGCATTTGGACTATCTAGATTACCTAACGGGCATTTGGACTATGTAGGTTCCCTAGTGGGCACTTGGATTATGTAGGTTCCCTTCCTGCACTTGGACTATGTAGGTTACCTAAAGAGCACTTGGATTATGTAGGTTCCCTATCGGGCACTTGGACAATGTAGGTTAACTAGCGGGCGCTAGGACTATGTAGGTGCCATAGAGGGCATTTGGACTATCTAGGTTACCTAATGGGCATTTGGACTATGTAGGTTCCCTAGTGGGCACTTGGATTATGTAGGTTCCCTTTTTGCACTTGGACTATGTAGGTTACTAGCGGGCATTTGGACTATGTAGGTTACCTAGCGGGCACTTGGATTATGTAGGTTCCCTATCGGGCACTTTTACAATGTAGGTTAAGTAGCGGGCGCTAGGACTATGGAGGTGCCCTAGAGGGCATTTGGACTATATAGATTACAAAGCGCGCACTTGGACTTTGTAGGTTACCTAGCGGGCACTTGGATTATCTAGATTACCTAACGGGCACTTGGACTATCTAGGTTCCCTAGCGGGCACTTGGACTATATAGCTTCCCTAAAGGGCACTTGGACTATGTAGGCTCCCTAGCAGGCACTCGGACTATGAAGGTTCCCTAGCGGGCAATTGGACTATGTAGGTTCCCTAGCAGGCCCTTTGACTATGTAAGTTCTCTAACGGGCACTTGGACTATGTGGGTTCCCTAGCGGGCATATGGACTATCTAGGATACCTAACGGGCACTTGGACTATGTACGTTACTAGCGGGCATTTGGACTATGTGGGTTACCTAGCGGATACTTGGACTATGTAGGTTCCCTATCAGGGACTTGGACAATGTAGGTTAACCAGCGGGCACTAGGACTATGTAGGTTACCTAGCGGGCCCTTGGACTATGTAGGTTAACTAGCGGGCACTTGGACTATCTAGGTTAACTAGCGGGCACTTGGACTATCTAGGTTAACGAACGGGCACTTGGACTATGTAGGTTACCTAGTGGGCCCTTGGACTATGTAGGTTACCTAGCGGGCACTTGGACTATCTAGGTTAACGAACGGGCACTTGGACTATGTAGGTTAGCTAACAGGAACTTGGACTATCTAGGTTAACTAGCGGGCACTTGGACGATGCAGGTTCCCTAGCGGGCACTTGGACTATGTAGGTTCCCTAGCGGGCACTTGGACTATGTGAGTACCATAGCGGGCATTTGGACTATCTAGGTTACCTAACGGGCATTTGGACTATGTAGGTTCCCTAGCGGGCACTTGGATTATGTAGGTTCCCTTCTTGCACTTGGACTATGTACGTTACTAGAGGTCATTTGGTCTATGTAGGTTACCTAGCGGGCACTTGGACTATGTAGGTTAACTAGTGGGCGCTAGAACTATGTAGGTGTCCTAGCGGGCACTTGGACTATGTAGGTTAAATAGCGGGCACTTTGACTATCTAGGTTAACTAGTGGACACTTGGACGAACAAGGTTAACAAGCGGGCCCTTGGACTATGTAGGTTACATAGCGGGCCCTTGGACTATCTAGGTTAGCTAACAGGAACTTGGACTATCTAGGTTACCTAGCGGGCACTTGGACTATCTAGGTTAACTAGCGGGCACTTGGACTATCTAGGTTACCTAGCGGGTCTTAGACTATGTAGGTTAACTAGCGGGCACTTGGACGATCTAGGTTAACTAGCGGGCACTTAGACGATATAGGTGTACTAGCGGGTACTTGGATTATCTAGGTTAGCTAGCGGGCACTTGAACTATGTAGGTTAAATAGTGGGCCCGTCGACTATCTAGGTTAGCTAACGGGCACTTGGACTATGTAGGTTAATTAGCGGGTATTTGGACTATGAAGGTGCCCTAGCGGGAATTTGGACTATATATAGGTTACCTAGCGGGCACTTGGACTATGTAGGTTACCTAGCGGGCACTTGGACTATCTAGGTTACCAAGCGTGCACTTGAACTATCTACGTCACCTAGCGGGTACTTGGACTATCCAGCTTAATTAGCGGGCAATTGGACTATGTAGGTTAACTAACGGCCACTTGGACTATGTAAGTTCCCTACAGGGCACTTGGATTATGTAGGTTCCCTATCAGGCACTTGGACTATGTAGGTTACTAGCGGGCATTTGGACTATGTAGGTTACCTAACGGGCACTTGAACTATGAGGGTTCCGTATCGGGCACTTAGACAATGTTGGTCAACTAGCGGGCACTAGGACTATGTAGGTTACCTAGCGGGCACTTGGACTATCTAGGTTAGGTAACAGGCACGTGGACTATCTAGGTTACCTAGTGGGAACTTGAACTATGTAGGTTACCTAGCGGGCACTTTGACTATCTTGGTTACCTAGCGGGCACTTGGACTATGTAGGTTAACTAGCGGACACTTGAACGAACTAGGTTAACGAGCGGGCCCTTGGACTATGTAGGTTACCTAGGCGGCACTTGGACAATCTAGGTTAGCTAACAGGAACTTGGACTATCTAGGTTACTAGCGTGCACTTTGACTATGTAGGTCACCTAGCGGGCACTTGGACTATCTAGGTTAGCTAACGGGCACTTGGACTATCTAGGTTACCTAGCGGGCACTTGGACTATGTAGGTTAACTAGCGGGCACTTGGACTATCTAGGTTACCTATCGGGCACTTGACTTCTAGGTTAATGAACGGGCACTTGGACTATGTAGGTTGCCTAGCGGGCACATGGACGATCTAGGTTAGGTAACGGGCACTAGGACTATCTAGGTTACCTAGCGGGAACTTGGACTATGTACGTAACCTAGCGGGCACTTGGACTATCTAGGTTAACTAGCGGGCACTTGGACGATGCAGGTTCCCTACCGGGCACTTGGACTATCTAGGTTCCCTAACTGGCACTTGTACTATGTAGGTTCCCTAGCGAGTACTTTGACTATGTTGGTTCCCTATAGGGCACTTGGACTATGTAGTTTAACTAGCGGGCCCTTTGACTATGTAGGTTAACTAACGGGCTCTTGGACTATCTAGGTTAGCTAACAGGAACATGGACTATCTAGGTTACCTAGCGTGCACTAGGACTATGTATGTTACCTAGCGGTCATTGGAGTATCTAGGCTACCTTACGGGCACTTGGACTACGTAGGTTAACTAGCGGACACTTGGACGATCTAGGTTAACTAGCGGGCTCTTGGAATATCTAGGTTAACAAGCGGGTTCTTGGACTATGTAGGTTAACTATCGGGCCTTTGGAATATGTAGGTTAACTAGCGGGCACTTTGACGATCTAGGTTAACTAGCGGGCACGTGGACTATGTAGGTTACCTAGCAGGCACTTGGACTGTCTAGGTAACCTAGCGGGCACTTGGACTATCTAGGTTAACTAGCGGGCACTTGGACTATCTAGGTTACCTAGCGGGCACTTGGACGATGCAGGTTCCCTAGCGGGCACTTGGACTATGTAGGTTAACTAGCGGAAACTTGAACTAACTAGGTTAACAGGCGGGCCCTTGGACTATGTAGGTTACCTAGCGGGCACTTGGACTATCTAGGTTAGCTAACAGGAACTTGGCCTATCTAGGTTACCTAGTGGGCACTTTGACTATGTAGGTCACCTAGCGGGCACTTGGACTATCTAGGTTAGCTAACGGGCACTTGGACTATCTATGTTACCTAGCGGGCACTTAGACTATGTAGGTTACCTAGCGGGCAGTTGGACTATCTAGGTTACCTAACGGGCATTTGGAATATGCAGGTAAAATAGCGGGCACTTGGACTGTCTAGGTTACCTAACGGGAACATGGACTTCTATGTTAACGAACGGGCTCTTGGACTATGTAGGTTGCCTACTGGGCACTTGGACGTGCTAGGTTAGGTAACGGGCACTAGGACTATCTAGGTTACCTAGCGGGAACTTGGACTTTGTAGGTAACCTAGCGGGCACTTGTACCATCTAGGTTACCTAACGGGCACTTGGACGATCTAGGTTAACTAGCGGGCACTTTGACTATGTAGGTTACCTAGCGGGCCATTGGACTATGTAGGTTACCTAGCGGGCACTTGGACTATCTAGGTTAACGAACGGGCACTTGTACAATGTAGGTTAGCAAACAGGAACTTGGACTATCTAGGTCAACTAGCGGGCAGTTGGACGATGCAGGTTCCCTAGCGGGTACTTTGACTATGTAGGTTCCCTAGCGGGCACTTGGACTATGTGGGTTAACTAGCGGGCACATGGACAATCTAGGGTAACTAGCAGGTCCTTGGACTATGTAGGTTAAATAGCGGGCACTTGGATTGTCTAGGTTACCTAGCGGGCACTTGGACTATCTAGGTTAACGAACGGGCACTTGGACTATGTAGGTAACCTAGCGGGCACTTGGACTATCTAGGTTAGCTAACGGGCACTTGGACTATCTAAGTTACCTAGCGGGCACTTTGACTATGTAGGTTACCTAGCGGGCACTTGGACTATCTAGGTTAACGAACGGGCACTTGGACTATGTAGGTGAGCTAACAGGAACTTGGACTATCTAGGTTAACTAGCGGGCACTTGGACGATGCAGGTATCCTAGCGGGCATTTGGACTATCTAGGTGACCTAACGGGCATTTGGACTATGTAGGTTCCCTAGTGGGTACTTGGAGTATGTAGGTTCCCTTCCTGCACTTGGACTATGTAGGTTACTAGCGGGCATTTGGACTATGTAGGTTACCTAGCGGGCACTTGGATTATGTAAGTTCCCTATCGGGCACTTGGACAATGTAGGTTAACTAGCAGGCGCTAGGACTATGTAGGTGCCCTAGACGGCATTTGGACTATCTAGGTTACCTAATGGGCATTTGCACTATGTAGGTTCCCTATTGGGCACTTGGATTATGTAGGTTCCCTTCTTGTACTTGGACTATGTAGGTTACTAGCGGGCATTTGGACTATGTAGGTTACCTAGCGGGCACTTGGATTATGTAGGTTCCCTATCGGGCACGTGGAAAATGTAGGTTAACTAGCGGGCCCTAGGACTATGTAGGTGCCCTAGAGGGCATTTGGACTTTATAGATTACCAAGCGCGCACTTGGACTTTGTAGGTTATCTCACGGGCACTTGGACTATCTAGGTTACCTAGCGGGCACTTGGACTATCTAGGTTCCCTAGCGGGCACTTGGACTATAGAGGTTCCCTAAAGGGCACTTGGACTATGTAGGTTCCCTAGCAGGCCCTTTGACTATGTAAGTTCTCTAACGGGCACTTGGACTATGTGGGTTCCCTAGCGGGCATATGGACTATCTAGGATACCTAACGGGCACTTGGACTACGTACGTTACTAGTGGGCATTTGGACTATGTGGGTTACCTAGCGGATACTTGGACTATGTAGGTTCCCTATCAGGGACTTGGACAATGTAGGTTAACTAGCGGGCACTAGGACTATGTAGGTTACCTAGCGGGCCCTTGGAATATGTAGGTTAACTAGCGGGCACTTCCACTATCTAGGTTAACTAGCGGGCCCTTGGACTATCTAGGTTAACGAACAGGCACTTAGACTATGTAGGTTACCTAGCGGACCCTTGGACTATGTAGGTTACCTAGCGGGCACTTGGACTATCTAGGTTAACGAATGGGCACTTGGACTATGTAGGTTAGCTAACAGGAACTTGGACTATCTAGGTTAACTAGCGGGCACTTGGACCATGCAGGTTCCCTAGCGGGCACTTGGACTATGTAGGTTCCCTACCAGGCACATGGATTATGTGGGTACCATAGCGGGCATTTGGACTATCTAGGTTACCTAACGGGCATTTGGACTATGTAGGTTCCCTAGCGGGCACTTGGATTATGTACGTTCCCTTCTTGCACTTGGACTATGTAGGTTACTATCGGGCATTTGGACTATGTAGGTTACATAGCGGGCACTTGGACTATGTAGGTTAACTAGTGGGCGCTAGAACTATGTAGGTTACCTAGCGGGCACTTGGACTCTGTAGGTTAAATAGTGGGCACTTTGACTATCTAGGTTATCTAGCGGACACGTGGACGAACAAGGTTAACGAGCGGGCCCTTGGACTATGTAGGTTACATAGCGGGCCCTTGGACTATCTAGGTTAGCTAACAGGAACTTGGACTATCTAGGTTACCTAGTGGGAACTTGAACTATGTAGTTTAACTAGCGGGCACTTGGACTATGTAGGTTAACTAGCGGACAATTGAACGACCTAGGTTAACGAGCGGGCCCTTGGACTATGTAGGTTACCTAGAGGGGGACTTGGACTATCTAGGTTAGCTAACAGGAACTTGGACTATCTAGGTTACTAGCGGGCACTTTGACTATGTAGGTCACCTAGCGGGCACTTGGACTATCTAGGTTAGCTAACGGACACTTGGACTATCTAGGTTACCTAGCGGGCACTTAGACTATGTAGGTTACCTAGCGGGCACTTGGACTATCTAGGTTACCTATCGGGCACTTGGACTATGCAGGTAACCTAGCGGGCACTTGGACAGTCTGGGTTACCTAGCGGGCACATGGACTTCTAGGTTAACGAAAGGGCACTTGGACTATGTAGGTTGCCTAGCGGGCACTTGGACGATCTTGGTTAGGTAACGGGCACTAGGACTATCTAGTTTACCTAGCGGGAACTTGGACTATGTAGGTAACCTCGCGGGCACTTGGACTATCTAGGGTACCTAACGGGCACTTGGACGAGCTAGGTTAACGAACGGGCACTTGGACTATGTAGGTGAGCTAACAGGAACTTGGACTATCTAGGTTAACTAGCGGGCACTTGGACGATGCAGGTATCCTAACGGGCACTTTGACTTTGTAGGTTCCCTAGCGGGCACTTGGACTATGTGGGTATCCTAGCGGGCATTTGGACTATCTAGGTGACCTAACGGGCATTTGGACTATGTAGGTTCCCTAGTGGGTACTTGGAGTATGTAGGTTCCCTTCCTGCACTTGGACTATGTAGGTTACTAGCGGGCATTTGGACTATGTAGGTTACCTAGCGGGCACTTGGATTATGTAAGTTCCCTATCGGGCACTTGGACAATGTAGGTTAACTAGCAGGCGCTAGGACTATGTAGGTGCCCTAGACGGCATTTGGACTATCTAGGTTACCTAACGGGCATTTGCACTATGTAGGTTCCCTAGTGGGCACTTGGATTATGTAGGTTCCCTTCTTGTACTTGGACTATGTAGGTTACTAGCGGGCATTTGGACTATGTAGGTTACCTAGCGGTCACTTGGATTATGTAGGTTCCTTATCGGGCAGGTGGAAAATGTAGGTTAACTAGCGGGCCCTAGGACTATGTAGGTGCCCTAGAGGGCATTTGGACTTTATAGATTACCAAGCGCGCACTTGGACTTTGTAGGTTATCTCACGGGCACTTGGACTATCTAGGTTACCTAGCGGGCACTTGGACTATCTAGGTTCCCTAGCGGGCACTTGGACTATAGAGGTTCCCTAAAGGGCACTTGGACTATGTAGGTTCCCTAGCAGGCCCTTTGACTATGTAAGTTCTCTAACGGGCACTTGGACTATGTGGGTTCCCTAGCGGGCATATGGACTATCTAGGATACCTAACGGGCACTTGGACTACGTACGTTACTAGTGGGCATTTGGACTATGTGGGTTACCTAGCGGATACTTGGACTATGTAGGTTCCCTATCAGGGACTTGGACAATGTAGGTTAACTAGCGGGCACTAGGACTATGTAGGTTACCTAGCGGGCCCTTGGAATATGTAGGTTAACTAGCGGGCACTTCCACTATCTAGGTTAACTAGCGGGCCCTTGGACTATCTAGGTTAACGAACAGGCACTTAGACTATGTAGGTTACCTAGCGGACCCTTGGACTATGTAGGTTACCTAGCGGGCACTTGGACTATCTAGGTTAACGAATGGGCACTTGGACTATGTAGGTTAGCTAACAGGAACTTGGACTATCTAGGTTAACTAGCGGGCACTTGGACCATGCAGGTTCCCTAGCGGGCACTTGGACTATGTAGGTTCCCTACCAGGCACATGGATTATGTGGGTACCATAGCGGGCATTTGGACTATCTAGGTTACCTAACGGGCATTTGGACTATGTAGGTTCCCTAGCGGGCACTTGGATTATGTACGTTCCCTTCTTGCACTTGGACTATGTAGGTTACTATCGGGCATTTGGACTATGTAGGTTACATAGCGGGCACTTGGACTATGTAGGTTAACTAGTGGGCGCTAGAACTATGTAGGTTACCTAGCGGGCACTTGGACTCTGTAGGTTAAATAGTGGGCACTTTGACTATCTAGGTTATCTAGCGGACACGTGGACGAACAAGGTTAACGAGCGGGCCCTTGGACTATGTAGGTTACATAGCGGGCCCTTGGACTATCTAGGTTAGCTAACAGGAACTTGGACTATCTAGGTTACCTAGTGGGAACTTGAACTATGTAGGTTAACTAGCGGGCACTTGGACTATGTAGGTTAACTAGCGGACAATTGAACGACCTAGGTTAACGAGCGGGCCCTTGGACTATGTAGGTTACCTAGAGGGGGACTTGGACTATCTAGGTTAGCTAACAGGAACTTGGACTATCTAGGTTACTAGCGGGCACTTTGACTATGTAGGTCACCTAGCGGGCACTTGGACTATCTAGGTTAGCTAACGGACACTTGGACTATCTAGGTTACCTAGCGGGCACTTAGACTATGTAGGTTACCTAGCGGGCACTTGGACTATCTAGGTTACCTATCGGGCACTTGGACTATGCAGGTAACCTAGCGGGCACTTGGACAGTCTGGGTTACCTAGCGGGCACATGGACTTCTAGGTTAACGAAAGGGCACTTGGACTATGTAGGTTGTCTAGCGGGCACTTGGACGATCTTGGTTAGGTAACGGGCACTAGGACTATCTAGTTTACCTAGCGGGAACTTGGACTATGTAGGTAACCTCGCGGGCACTTGGACTATCTAGGGTACCTAACGGGCACTTGGACGAGCTAGGTTAACGAACGGGCACTTGGACTATGTAGGTGAGCTAACAGGAACTTGGACTATCTAGGTTAACTAGCGGGCACTTGGACGATGCAGGTATCCTAGCGGGCACTTTGACTTTGTAGGTTCCCTAGCGGGCACTTGGACTATGTGGGTATCCTAGCGGGCATTTGGACTATCTAGGTGACCTAACGGGCATTTGGACTATGTAGGTTCCCTAGTGGGTACTTGGAGTATGTAGGTTCCCTTCCTGCACTTGGACTATGTAGGTTACTAGCGGGCATTTGGACTATGTAGGTTACCTAGCGGGCACTTGGATTATGTAAGTTCCCTATCGGGCACTTGGACAATGTAGGTTAACTAGCAGGCGCTAGGACTATGTAGGTGCCCTAGACGGCATTTGGACTATCTAGGTTACCTAACGGGCATTTGCACTATGTAGGTTCCCTAGTGGGCACTTGGATTATGTAGGTTCCCTTCTTGTACTTGGACTATGTAGGTTACTAGCGGGCATTTGGACTATGTAGGTTACCTAGCGGTCACTTGGATTATGTAGGTTCCCTATCGGGCAGGTGGAAAATGTAGGTTAACTAGCGGGCCCTAGGACTATGTAGGTGCCCTAGAGGGCATTTGGACTTTATAGATTACCAAGCGCGCACTTGGACTTTGTAGGTTATCTCACGGGCACTTGGACTATCTAGGTTACCTAGCGGGCACTTGGACTATCTAGGTTCCCTAGCGGGCACTTGGACTATAGAGGTTCCCTAAAGGGCACTTGGACTATGTAGGTTCCCTAGCAGGCCCTTTGACTATGTAAGTTCTCTAACGGGCACTTGGACTATGTGGGTTCCCTAGCGGGCATATGGACTATCTAGGATACCTAACGGGCACTTGGACTACGTACGTTACTAGTGGGCATTTGGACTATGTGGGTTACCTAGCGGATACTTGGACTATGTAGGTTCCCTATCAGGGACTTGGACAATGTAGGTTAACTAGCGGGCACTAGGACTATGTAGGTTACCTAGCGGGCCCTTGGAATATGTAGGTTAACTAGCGGGCACTTCCACTATCTAGGTTAACTAGCGGGCCCTTGGACTATCTAGGTTAACGAACAGGCACTTAGACTATGTAGGTTACCTAGCGGACCCTTGGACTATGTAGGTTACCTAGCGGGCACTTGGACTATCTAGGTTAACGAATGGGCACTTGGACTATGTAGGTTAGCTAACAGGAACTTGGACTATCTAGGTTAACTAGCGGGCACTTGGACCATGCAGGTTCCCTAGCGGGCACTTGGACTATGTAGGTTCCCTACCAGGCACATGGATTATGTGGGTACCATAGCGGGCATTTGGACTATCTAGGTTACCTAACGGGCATTTGGACTATGTAGGTTCCCTAGCGGGCACTTGGATTATGTACGTTCCCTTCTTGCACTTGGACTATGTAGGTTACTATCGGGCATTTGGACTATGTAGGTTACATAGCGGGCACTTGGACTATGTAGGTTAACTAGTGGGCGCTAGAACTATGTAGGTTACCTAGCGGGCACTTGGACTCTGTAGGTTAAATAGTGGGCACTTTGACTATCTAGGTTATCTAGCGGACACGTGGACGAACAAGGTTAACGAGCGGGCCCTTGGACTATGTAGGTTACATAGCGGGCCCTTGGACTATCTAGGTTAGCTAACAGGAACTTGGACTATCTAGGTTACCTAGTGGGAACTTGAACTATGTAGGTTAACTAGCGGGCACTTGGACTATGTAGGTTAACTAGCGGACAATTGAACGACCTAGGTTAACGAGCGGGCCCTTGGACTATGTAGGTTACCTAGAGGGGGACTTGGACTATCTAGGTTAGCTAACAGGAACTTGGACTATCTAGGTTACTAGCGGGCACTTTGACTATGTAGGTCACCTAGCGGGCACTTGGACTATCTAGGTTAGCTAACGGACACTTGGACTATCTAGGTTACCTAGCGGGCACTTAGACTATGTAGGTTACCTAGCGGGCACTTGGACTATCTAGGTTACCTATCGGGCACTTGGACTATGCAGGTAACCTAGCGGGCACTTGGACAGTCTGGGTTACCTAGCGGGCACATGGACTTCTAGGTTAACGAAAGGGCACTTGGACTATGTAGGTTGCCTAGCGGGCACTTGGACGATCTTGGTTAGGTAACGGGCACTAGGACTATCTAGTTTACCTAGCGGGAACTTGGACTATGTAGGTAACCTCGCGGGCACTTGGACTATCTAGGGTACCTAACGGGCACTTGGACGAGCTAGGTTAACGAACGGGCACTTGGACTATGTAGGTGAGCTAACAGGAACTTGGACTATCTAGGTTAACTAGCGGGCACTTGGACGATGCAGGTATCCTAGCGGGCACTTTGACTTTGTAGGTTCCCTAGCGGGCACTTGGACTATGTGGGTATCCTAGCGGGCATTTGGACTATCTAGGTGACCTAACGGGCATTTGGACTATGTAGGTTCCCTAGTGGGTACTTGGAGTATGTAGGTTCCCTTCCTGCACTTGGACTATGTAGGTTACTAGCGGGCATTTGGACTATGTAGGTTACCTAGCGGGCACTTGGATTATGTAAGTTCCCTATCGGGCACTTGGACAATGTAGGTTAACTAGCAGGCGCTAGGACTATGTAGGTGCCCTAGACGGCATTTGGACTATCTAGGTTACCTAACGGGCATTTGCACTATGTAGGTTCCCTAGTGGGCACTTGGATTATGTAGGTTCCCTTCTTGTACTTGGACTATGTAGGTTACTAGCGGGCATTTGGACTATGTAGGTTACCTAGCGGTCACTTGGATTATGTAGGTTCCCTATCGGGCAGGTGGAAAATGTAGGTTAACTAGCGGGCCCTAGGACTATGTAGGTGCCCTAGAGGGCATTTGGACTTTATAGATTACCAAGCGCGCACTTGGACTTTGTAGGTTATCTCACGGGCACTTGGACTATCTAGGTTACCTAGCGGGCACTTGGACTATCTAGGTTCCCTAGCGGGCACTTGGACTATAGAGGTTCCCTAAAGGGCACTTGGACTATGTAGGTTCCCTAGCAGGCCCTTTGACTATGTAAGTTCTCTAACGGGCACTTGGACTATGTGGGTTCCCTAGCGGGCATATGGACTATCTAGGATACCTAACGGGCACTTGGACTACGTACGTTACTAGTGGGCATTTGGACTATGTGGGTTACCTAGCGGATACTTGGACTATGTAGGTTCCCTATCAGGGACTTGGACAATGTAGGTTAACTAGCGGGCACTAGGACTATGTAGGTTACCTAGCGGGCCCTTGGAATATGTAGGTTAACTAGCGGGCACTTCCACTATCTAGGTTAACTAGCGGGCCCTTGGACTATCTAGGTTAACGAACAGGCACTTAGACTATGTAGGTTACCTAGCGGACCCTTGGACTATGTAGGTTACCTAGCGGGCACTTGGACTATCTAGGTTAACGAATGGGCACTTGGACTATGTAGGTTAGCTAACAGGAACTTGGACTATCTAGGTTAACTAGCGGGCACTTGGACCATGCAGGTTCCCTAGCGGGCACTTGGACTATGTAGGTTCCCTACCAGGCACATGGATTATGTGGGTACCATAGCGGGCATTTGGACTATCTAGGTTACCTAACGGGCATTTGGACTATGTAGGTTCCCTAGCGGGCACTTGGATTATGTACGTTCCCTTCTTGCACTTGGACTATGTAGGTTACTATCGGGCATTTGGACTATGTAGGTTACATAGCGGGCACTTGGACTATGTAGGTTAACTAGTGGGCGCTAGAACTATGTAGGTTACCTAGCGGGCACTTGGACTCTGTAGGTTAAATAGTGGGCACTTTGACTATCTAGGTTATCTAGCGGACACGTGGACGAACAAGGTTAACGAGCGGGCCCTTGGACTATGTAGGTTACATAGCGGGCCCTTGGACTATCTAGGTTAGCTAACAGGAACTTGGACTATCTAGGTTACCTAGTGGGAACTTGAACTATGTAGGTTAACTAGCGGGCACTTGGACTATGTAGGTTAACTAGCGGACAATTGAACGACCTAGGTTAACGAGCGGGCCCTTGGACTATGTAGGTTACCTAGAGGGGGACTTGGACTATCTAGGTTAGCTAACAGGAACTTGGACTATCTAGGTTACTAGCGGGCACTTTGACTATGTAGGTCACCTAGCGGGCACTTGGACTATCTAGGTTAGCTAACGGACACTTGGACTATCTAGGTTACCTAGCGGGCACTTAGACTATGTAGGTTACCTAGCGGGCACTTGGACTATCTAGGTTACCTATCGGGCACTTGGACTATGCAGGTAACCTAGCGGGCACTTGGACAGTCTGGGTTACCTAGCGGGCACATGGACTTCTAGGTTAACGAAAGGGCACTTGGACTATGTAGGTTGTCTAGCGGGCACTTGGACGATCTTGGTTAGGTAACGGGCACTAGGACTATCTAGTTTACCTAGCGGGAACTTGGACTATGTAGGTAACCTCGCGGGCACTTGGACTATCTAGGGTACCTAACGGGCACTTGGACGAGCTAGGTTAACGAACGGGCACTTGGACTATGTAGGTGAGCTAACAGGAACTTGGACTATCTAGGTTAACTAGCGGGCACTTGGACGATGCAGGTATCCTAGCGGGCACTTTGACTTTGTAGGTTCCCTAGCGGGCACTTGGACTATGTGGGTATCCTAGCGGGCATTTGGACTATCTAGGTGACCTAACGGGCATTTGGACTATGTAGGTTCCCTAGTGGGTACTTGGAGTATGTAGGTTCCCTTCCTGCACTTGGACTATGTAGGTTACTAGCGGGCATTTGGACTATGTAGGTTACCTAGCGGGCACTTGGATTATGTAAGTTCCCTATCGGGCACTTGGACAATGTAGGTTAACTAGCAGGCGCTAGGACTATGTAGGTGCCCTAGACGGCATTTGGACTATCTAGGTTACCTAACGGGCATTTGCACTATGTAGGTTCCCTAGTGGGCACTTGGATTATGTAGGTTCCCTTCTTGTACTTGGACTATGTAGGTTACTAGCGGGCATTTGGACTATGTAGGTTACCTAGCGGTCACTTGGATTATGTAGGTTCCCTATCGGGCAGGTGGAAAATGTAGGTTAACTAGCGGGCCCTAGGACTATGTAGGTGCCCTAGAGGGCATTTGGACTTTATAGATTACCAAGCGCGCACTTGGACTTTGTAGGTTATCTCACGGGCACTTGGACTATCTAGGTTACCTAGCGGGCACTTGGACTATCTAGGTTCCCTAGCGGGCACTTGGACTATAGAGGTTCCCTAAAGGGCACTTGGACTATGTAGGTTCCCTAGCAGGCCCTTTGACTATGTAAGTTCTCTAACGGGCACTTGGACTATGTGGGTTCCCTAGCGGGCATATGGACTATCTAGGATACCTAACGGGCACTTGGACTACGTACGTTACTAGTGGGCATTTGGACTATGTGGGTTACCTAGCGGATACTTGGACTATGTAGGTTCCCTATCAGGGACTTGGACAATGTAGGTTAACTAGCGGGCACTAGGACTATGTAGGTTACCTAGCGGGCCCTTGGAATATGTAGGTTAACTAGCGGGCACTTCCACTATCTAGGTTAACTAGCGGGCCCTTGGACTATCTAGGTTAACGAACAGGCACTTAGACTATGTAGGTTACCTAGCGGACCCTTGGACTATGTAGGTTACCTAGCGGGCACTTGGACTATCTAGGTTAACGAATGGGCACTTGGACTATGTAGGTTAGCTAACAGGAACTTGGACTATCTAGGTTAACTAGCGGGCACTTGGACCATGCAGGTTCCCTAGCGGGCACTTGGACTATGTAGGTTCCCTACCAGGCACATGGATTATGTGGGTACCATAGCGGGCATTTGGACTATCTAGGTTACCTAACGGGCATTTGGACTATGTAGGTTCCCTAGCGGGCACTTGGATTATGTACGTTCCCTTCTTGCACTTGGACTATGTAGGTTACTATCGGGCATTTGGACTATGTAGGTTACATAGCGGGCACTTGGACTATGTAGGTTAACTAGTGGGCGCTAGAACTATGTAGGTTACCTAGCGGGCACTTGGACTCTGTAGGTTAAATAGTGGGCACTTTGACTATCTAGGTTATCTAGCGGACACGTGGACGAACAAGGTTAACGAGCGGGCCCTTGGACTATGTAGGTTACATAGCGGGCCCTTGGACTATCTAGGTTAGCTAACAGGAACTTGGACTATCTAGGTTACCTAGTGGGAACTTGAACTATGTAGGTTAACTAGCGGGCACTTGGACTATGTAGGTTAACTAGCGGACAATTGAACGACCTAGGTTAACGAGCGGGCCCTTGGACTATGTAGGTTACCTAGAGGGGGACTTGGACTATCTAGGTTAGCTAACAGGAACTTGGACTATCTAGGTTACTAGCGGGCACTTTGACTATGTAGGTCACCTAGCGGGCACTTGGACTATCTAGGTTAGCTAACGGACACTTGGACTATCTAGGTTACCTAGCGGGCACTTAGACTATGTAGGTTACCTAGCGGGCACTTGGACTATCTAGGTTACCTATCGGGCACTTGGACTATGCAGGTAACCTAGCGGGCACTTGGACAGTCTGGGTTACCTAGCGGGCACATGGACTTCTAGGTTAACGAAAGGGCACTTGGACTATGTAGGTTGCCTAGCGGGCACTTGGACGATCTTGGTTAGGTAACGGGCACTAGGACTATCTAGTTTACCTAGCGGGAACTTGGACTATGTAGGTAACCTCGCGGGCACTTGGACTATCTAGGGTACCTAACGGGCACTTGGACGAGCTAGGTTAACGAACGGGCACTTGGACTATGTAGGTGAGCTAACAGGAACTTGGACTATCTAGGTTAACTAGCGGGCACTTGGACGATGCAGGTATCCTAGCGGGCACTTTGACTTTGTAGGTTCCCTAGCGGGCACTTGGACTATGTGGGTATCCTAGCGGGCATTTGGACTATCTAGGTGACCTAACGGGCATTTGGACTATGTAGGTTCCCTAGTGGGTACTTGGAGTATGTAGGTTCCCTTCCTGCACTTGGACTATGTAGGTTACTAGCGGGCATTTGGACTATGTAGGTTACCTAGCGGGCACTTGGATTATGTAAGTTCCCTATCGGGCACTTGGACAATGTAGGTTAACTAGCAGGCGCTAGGACTATGTAGGTGCCCTAGACGGCATTTGGACTATCTAGGTTACCTAACGGGCATTTGCACTATGTAGGTTCCCTAGTGGGCACTTGGATTATGTAGGTTCCCTTCTTGTACTTGGACTATGTAGGTTACTAGCGGGCATTTGGACTATGTAGGTTACCTAGCGGTCACTTGGATTATGTAGGTTCCCTATCGGGCAGGTGGAAAATGTAGGTTAACTAGCGGGCCCTAGGACTATGTAGGTGCCCTAGAGGGCATTTGGACTTTATAGATTACCAAGCGCGCACTTGGACTTTGTAGGTTATCTCACGGGCACTTGGACTATCTAGGTTACCTAGCGGGCACTTGGACTATCTAGGTTCCCTAGCGGGCACTTGGACTATAGAGGTTCCCTAAAGGGCACTTGGACTATGTAGGTTCCCTAGCAGGCCCTTTGACTATGTAAGTTCTCTAACGGGCACTTGGACTATGTGGGTTCCCTAGCGGGCATATGGACTATCTAGGATACCTAACGGGCACTTGGACTACGTACGTTACTAGTGGGCATTTGGACTATGTGGGTTACCTAGCGGATACTTGGACTATGTAGGTTCCCTATCAGGGACTTGGACAATGTAGGTTAACTAGCGGGCACTAGGACTATGTAGGTTACCTAGCGGGCCCTTGGAATATGTAGGTTAACTAGCGGGCACTTCCACTATCTAGGTTAACTAGCGGGCCCTTGGACTATCTAGGTTAACGAACAGGCACTTAGACTATGTAGGTTACCTAGCGGACCCTTGGACTATGTAGGTTACCTAGCGGGCACTTGGACTATCTAGGTTAACGAATGGGCACTTGGACTATGTAGGTTAGCTAACAGGAACTTGGACTATCTAGGTTAACTAGCGGGCACTTGGACCATGCAGGTTCCCTAGCGGGCACTTGGACTATGTAGGTTCCCTACCAGGCACATGGATTATGTGGGTACCATAGCGGGCATTTGGACTATCTAGGTTACCTAACGGGCATTTGGACTATGTAGGTTCCCTAGCGGGCACTTGGATTATGTACGTTCCCTTCTTGCACTTGGACTATGTAGGTTACTATCGGGCATTTGGACTATGTAGGTTACATAGCGGGCACTTGGACTATGTAGGTTAACTAGTGGGCGCTAGAACTATGTAGGTTACCTAGCGGGCACTTGGACTCTGTAGGTTAAATAGTGGGCACTTTGACTATCTAGGTTATCTAGCGGACACGTGGACGAACAAGGTTAACGAGCGGGCCCTTGGACTATGTAGGTTACCTAGCGGACCCTTGGACTATGTAGGTTACCTAGCGGGCACTTGGACTATCTAGGTTAACGAATGGGCACTTGGACTATGTAGGTTAGCTAACAGGAACTTGGACTATCTAGGTTAACTAGCGGGCACTTGGACCATGCAGGTTCCCTAGCGGGCACTTGGACTATGTAGGTTCCCTACCAGGCACATGGATTATGTGGGTACCATAGCGGGCATTTGGACTATCTAGGTTACCTAACGGGCATTTGGACTATGTAGGTTCCCTAGCGGGCACTTGGATTATGTACGTTCCCTTCTTGCACTTGGACTATGTAGGTTACTATCGGGCATTTGGACTATGTAGGTTACATAGCGGGCACTTGGACTATGTAGGTTAACTAGTGGGCGCTAGAACTATGTAGGTTACCTAGCGGGCACTTGGACTCTGTAGGTTAAATAGCGGGCACTTTGACTATCTAGGTTATCTAGCGGACACGTGGACGAACAAGGTTAACGAGCGGGCCCTTGGACTATGTAGGTTACATAGCGGGCCCTTGGACTATCTAGGTTAGCTAACAGGAACTTGGACTATCTAGGTTACCTAGTGGGAACTTGAACTATGTAGGTTAACTAGCGGGCACTTGGACTATGTAGGTTAACTAGCGGACAATTGAACGACCTAGGTTAACGAGCGGGCCCTTGGACTATGTAGGTTACCTAGAGGGGGACTTGGACTATCTAGGTTAGCTAACAGGAACTTGGACTATCTAGGTTACCTATCGGGCACTTGGACTATGCAGGTAACCTAGCGGGCACTTGGACAGTCTGGGTTACCTAGCGGGCACATGGACTTCTAGGTTAACGAAAGGGCACTTGGACTATGTAGGTTGCCTAGCGGGCACTTGGACGATCTAGGTTAGGTAACGGGCACTAGGACTATCTAGGTTACCTAGCGGGAACTTGGACTATGTAGGTAACCTCGCGGGCACTTGGACTATCTAGGGTACCTAACGGGCACTTGGACGAGCTAGGTTAACTAGCGGGCACTTGGAATATCTAGGTTAACTAGTGGGCACTTGGACTATCTAGGTTAACTAGCGGGCACTTGGACGATGCAGGTTCCCTAACGGGCACTTGTACTATGTAGGTTCCCTAGTGAGCACTTTGACTATGTTGGTTCCCTATCAGGCACTTGGACTATGTAGGTTAACTAGTGGGCCCTTCGACTATGTAGGTTAACTAGTGGGCACTTAGACTATCTAGGTTACATAGCGGGCACGTGGACTATGTACATACCCTAGTGGGCACTTGGACTATCTAGGTTACCTAGCGGGCACTTGGACTATGTACGTCCCCTAGTGGGCACTTGGACTATCTAGGTTAACTAACGGGAAATAGGACTATCTAGGATAACTAGCGGGCACGTGGACTATCAAGGTTACCAAGCGGGCACTTGGACTATGTAGGTCAACTAGCGGGCCCTTGGAGTATCTAGATTAGCTTACGGGCACTTGGACTATGTAGGTTAACTAGCGGGCACTTGGACCATCTAGGTTAACTAGCGGGCACGTGGACTATATAGGTTAACTAGCGGACACTTGGATTAACTAGGTTACCTAGCGGGCACTTTAACCATGTAGGTTAACTACTTGGCCCTTGGACTATCTAGGTTAGCTAACGGGCACTTGGACTATGTTGGTTAATTAGCGTGCACTTGGACTATGTAGGTTCCCTAAAGGGCACTTGGACTATGTAGGTTCCCTAGCAGGCCCTTTGACTATGTAAGTTCTCTAACGGGCACTTGGACTATGTGGCTTCCCTAGCGGGCATTTGGACTATCTAGGCTCCCTAGCGGGCACATGGACTACATAAGTTCCCTAAAGGGCACTTGGACTATGTAGGTTCCCTAGCAGGCCCTTTGACTATGTAAGTTCTCTAACGGGCACTTGGACTATGTGGGTTCCCTAATGGGCACTTGGACTATGTAGGTTCCCTAGCAGGCCCTTTGACTATGTAAGTTCTCTAACGGGCACTTGGACTATGTGGCTTCCCTAGCGGGCATTTGGACTATCTTGGTTACCTAATGGGCATTTGGACTATGTAGGTGCCCTAGCGGGCACTTGGATTATATAAGGTCCCTATCGGTCACTTGGACTATGTACGTTACTAGCGGGCATTTAGACTATGTAGGTTACCTAGCGGATACTTGGACTATATAGGTTCCCTATCAGGGACATGGACAATTTAGGTTAACTAGCGGGCACTAGGACTATGTAGGTTACCTAGCGGGCCGTTGGATTATGTAGGTTAACTAGCAGGCACTTGGACTATCTAGGTTAACTAGCGGGCCCTGGGACTATATAAGTTACCTAGCAGGCACTTGGACTGTCTAGGTTACCTAGCGGGCACTTGGATTATCTAGGTTAACGAACGGGCACTTGGACTATGTAGGTTACATAGCGGGCACTTGGACTATCTATGTTAGCTAACGGGCACTTGGACTATCTATGTTAACTAACGGGCACTTGGACTATCTAAGTTACCTAGCGGGCACTTGGACTATGTAGGTTACCTAGCGGGCCCGTGGACTATGTAGGTTGCCTACTGGGCACTTGGACGATCTAGGTTAGGTAACGGGCACTAGGACTATCTAGGTTACCAAGAGGGAACTAGGACTTTGCAGGTAACCTAGCGGGCACTTGGACTATCTAGGTTACATAACGGGCACTTGGACGATCTAGGTTAACTTGCGGGCACTTTGACTATGTAGGTTACCTAGCGGTCCCTTGGACTATGTAGGTTACCTAGCGGGCACTTGGACTATCAAGGTTAACGAACGGGCACTTGTACAATGTAGGTTAGCAAACAGGAACTTGGACTATCTAGGTTACCTAGCGGGAACTTGGACTTTGTAGGTAACCTAGCGGGCACTTGGACTATCTAGGTTACCTAATGGGCACTTGGACGATCTAGGTTAACTAGCGGGCACTTTGACTATGTAGGTTAACTAGCGGGCACTTGGTTTGTCTAGATTGCCTAGCGGGCACTTGGACTATCTAGGTTAACGAACGGGCACTTGGACTATGTAGGTAACCTAGCGGGCACTTGGACTATCTAGGTTAGCTAACGGGCACTTGGACTATCTAAGTTACCTAGCGGGCACTTGGACTATGTTGGTTACCTAGCGGGCCCTTGGACTATGTAGGTTACCTAGCGGGCACTTGGACTATCTAGGTTAACGAACGGGCATTTGGACTATGTAGGTTCCCTAGTGGGCACTTGGATTATGTAGGTTCCCTTCTTGCACTTGGACTATGTAGGTTACTAGCGGGCATTTGGACTATGTAGGTTACCTAGCGGGCACTTGGATTATGTAGGTTCCCTATCGGGCACTTGTACAATGTAGGTTAACTAGCGGGCGCTAGGACTATGTAGGTGCCCTAGAGGGCATTTGGACTATATAGATTACCAAGCGCGCACTTGGACTTTGTAGGTTACCTCGCGGGCACTTGGACTATCTAGGTTACCTAGCGGGCACTTGGACTATCTAGGTTAACTAGCGGGCACTTGGACGATGCAGGTTCCCTAGCGGGCACTTGGACTATGTAGGTTCCCTAGCAGGCACTCGGACTATGAAGGTTCCCTAGAGGGCGATTGGACTATGTAGGTTCCCTAGCAGGCACTTTGACTATATAAGTTCTCTAACGGGCACTTGGACTATGTGGGTTCCCTAGCGGGCATATGGACTATCTAGGTTACCTAACGGGCACTTGGACTACGTACGTTACTAGCGGGCATTTGGACTATGTGGGTTACCTAGCAGATACTTGGACTATGTAGGTTCCCTATCAGGGACTTGGACAATGTAGGTTAACTAGCGGGCACTAGGACTATGTAGGTTAACTAGCGGGCACTTGGACTATCTAGGTTAACTAGCGGGCCCTTGGACTATCTAGGTTAACGAACGGGCACTTAGACTATGTAGGTTACCTAGTGGGCCCTTGGACTATGTAGGTTATCTAGCGGGCACTTGGACTATCTAGGTTAAAGAACGGGCACTTGGACTATGTAGGTTAGCTAACAGGAACTTGGACTAACTAGGTTAACTAGCTGGCACTTGGACGATGCAGGTTCCCTAGCGGGCACTTGGACTATGTAGGTTCCCTAGAGGGCACTTGGATTATGTGTGTACCATAGCGGGCATTTGTACTATCTAGGTTACCTAACGGGCACTTGGACTATGTAGGTTCCCTAGCGGGCACTTGGATTATGTAGGTTCCCTTCTTGCACTTGGACTATGTAGGTTACTAGCGGGCATTTGGACTATAGGTTACCTAGCGGGCCTTTGGAATATGTAGGTTAACTAGTGGGCGCTAGAACTATGTAGGCTACCTAGCGGGCACTTGGACTATGTAGGTTAAATAGCAGGCACTTTGACTATCTTGGTTAACTAACCGACACTTGGACGAACAAGGTTAACGAGCGGGCCCTTGGACTATGTAGGTTACATAGCGGGCACTTGGACTATCTAGGTTAGCTAACAGGAACTTGGACTATCTAGGTTACCTAGCGGGCACTTGGACTATCTAGGTTACCTAGCGGGCACTTAGACTATGTAGGTTAACTAGCAGGCACTTGGATGATCTAGGTTAACTAGCGGGCACTTGGACGATATAGGTTAACTAGCGGGTACTTGGATTATCTAGGTTAGCTAGCGGACACTTGAACTATGTAGGTTAACTAGTGGGCCCTTAGACTATCTAGGTTAGCTAACGGGCACTTGGACTATGTAGGTTAATTAGCGGGTATTTGGACTATGAAGATGCCCTAGCGGGAATTTGGACTATATATAGGTTACCTAGCGGGCACTTGGACTTTGTAGGTTACCTAGCGGGCACTTGGACTATCTAGGTTACCTAGCGTGCACTTGAACTATGTACGTTACCTAGCGGGTACTTCGACTATCCAGCTTAACTAGCGGGCAATTGGACTATGTATGTTTACTAACGGCCACTTGGACTATGTAAGTTCCCTAGCAGGCACTTGGATTATGTAGGTTCCCTATCAGGCACTTGGACTATGTAGGTTACTAGCGGGCATTTGGACTATGTAGGTTACCTAACGGGAACTTGGACTATGAGGGTTCCGTATCGGGCACTTAGACAATGTTGGTTAACTAGCGGGCATTAGGACTATGTAGGTTACCTAGCGGGCACTTGGACTATCTAGGTTAGGTAACAGGCACGTGGACTATCTAGGTTACCTAGTGGGAACTTGAACTATGTAGGTTAACTAGCGGACACTTGAACGAACTAGGTTAACGAGCGGGCCCTTGGACTATGTAGGTTACCTAGGGGGCACTTGGACTATCTAGGTTAGCTAACAGGAACTTGGACTATGTAGGTTACTAGCGGGCACTTTGACTATGTAGGTCAGCTTGCGGGCACTTGGACTATCTAGGTTAGCTAACAGGAAATTGGACTATCTAGGTTACTAGCGGGCACTTTGACTATGTAGGTCAGCTTGCGGGCACTTGGACTATCTAGGTTAGCTAACGGGCACTTGGACTATCTAGGTTACCTAGCGGGCACTTAGACTATGTAGGTTACCTAGCGGGCACTTGGACTATCTAGGTTACCTATCGGGCACTTGGACTATGCTGGTAACCTAGAGGGCACTTGGACTGTCTAGGTTAACGAACGGGCACTTGGACTATGTAGGTTGCCTAGCGGGCACTTGGATGATCTAGATTAGGTAACGGGCACTAGGACTATGTAGGTTACCCAGCGGGAACTTGGACTATGTTAGTAACCTAGCGGGCACTTGGACTATCTAGGGTACCTAACGGGCACTTGGATGATCTAGGTCAACTAGCGGGCACTTGGACTATTTGGTTAACTAATGGGCACATGGACTATCTAGGTTAACTAGCGGGCACTTGGACGATGCAGGTTCCCTAGCGGGCACTTGGACTATCTAGGTTCCCTAACGGGCACTTGTACTATGTAGGTTCCCTAGCTAGCACTTTGACTATGTTGGTTCCCTATCAGGCACTTGGACTATGTAGGTTAACTAGCGGGCCCTTCGACTATGTAGGTTAACTAGCGGGCACTTAGACTATCTAGGTTACATAGCGGGCACGTGGACTATGTACATACCCTAGTGGGCACTTGGACTATCTAGGTTACCTAGCGGGCACTTGGACTATGTACGTCCCCTAGTGGGCACTTGGACTATCTAGGTTAACTAACGGGCAATAGGACTATCTAGGTTAACTAGCGGGCACGTGGACTATCTAGGTTACCAAGCGGGCACTTGGACTATGTAGGTCAACTAGCGGGCCCTTGGAGTATCTAGGTTAGCTTACGGGCACTTGGACTATGTAGGTTAACTAGAGGGCACTGGGACTATGTAGGTTAGCTAGCGGACACTTGGACGATCTAGGTTTACTAGCAGGCCCTTGCACTATGTAGGTTAATTAGCGGCCTCTAGGACTATGTAGGTTAACTAGCGGGCACTTGGACCATCTAGGTTAACTAGCGGGCATGTGGACTATATAGGTTAACTAGCGGAAACTTGGATTAGCTAGGGTACCTAGCGGGCACTTTAACCATGTAGGTTAACTACTTGGCCCTTGGACTATCTAGGTTAGCTAACGGGCACTTGGACTATGTAGGTTAATTAGTGTGCACTTGGACTATGTAGGTTCCCTAGTGGGCATATGGACTATATAGATTACCTAGTGGGCACTTGGACTTTGTAGGTTACCTAGCGGGCACTTGGACTATCTAGGTTACCTAGAGGGCAATTGGACTATCTAGGCTCCCTAGCGGGCACATGGACTGCATAGGTTCCCTAAAGGGCACTTGGACTATGTAGGTTCCCTAGCAGGCCCTTTGACTATGTAAGTTCTCTAACGGGCACTTGGACTATGTGGGTTCCCTAGCGGGCATTTGGACTATCTAGGTTACCTAATGGGCATTTGGACTATGTAGGTTCCCTAGATAGTCCAAGTGCCCGCTAGTTAAGCTAGATAGTCCAAGTACTCGCTAGGTAACGTAGATAGCTCAAGTGCACGCTAGGTAATCTATATAGTCCAAATGCCCGCTAGGGCACCTACATAATCCAAATACCCGCTAATTAACCTACATAGTCCAAGTGCCCGTTAGCTAACCTACATCATCTAAGGGCCCACTAGTTAACCTACATAGTTCAAGTGCCCGCTAGCTAACCTAGATAATCCAAGTGCCCGCTAGTTAAGCGATATCATCCAAGTGCCCGCTAGTTAACCTAGTACGTCCATGTGCCCACTAGTTAACCTACATAGTCTAAGTGCCCGCTAGGTAACCTAGATAGTCCAAGTGCCCGCTACTTAACCTACATATTCCAAGTGCCCGCTAGGTAACCTACATAGTCGAAGTGCCCTCTAGGTAACCTAGATAGTCCAAGTTCCTGTTAGCTAACCTAGATAGTCCAAGAGCCCGCTAGGTAACCTACGTAGTCCAAGGGCCCGCTCGTTAACCTAGTTCGTCCAAGTGTCCGCTAGTTAACCTAGATAGTCCAAGTGCCCGCTAGTTAACCTACATAGTCCAAGGGCCCGCTAGGTAACCTACATAGTCCTAGCGCCCACTAATTAACCTACATTGTCCAAGTGCCCAATAGGGAACCTACATATTCCAAGTGCCCACTAGGTAACCTACATAGTCCAAATGCCCGCTAGTAACCTACATAGTCCAAGTGCAAGAAGGGAACCTACATAATCCAAGTGCCCGCTAGGGAACCTACGTAGTCCAAATGCCCGTTAGGTATCCTAGATAGTCAAAATGCCCGCTAGGGTACCCACATAGTCCAAATGCCCGCTAGGGAACCTACATAGTCAAAGTGCCCACTAGGGAACCTGCATCGACCAAGTGCCCGCTAGTTAACCTAGATAGTCCAAGTTCCTGTTAGCTAACCTACATAGTCCAAGTGCCCGCTAGGTAACCTACGTAGTCCAAGTGCCCGCTCGGTAACCTACATAGTCCATGTGCCCGCTAGGTAACTTAGATAGTCCAAGTGCCCGTTAGCTAATATAGATAGTCCAAATGCCCGCTAGGTAACCTACAGAGTCTAAGTGCCCGTTCGTTAACCTAGATAGTCCAAGTGCCCGCTAGGTTACCTAGACAGTCCAAGTGCCTGCTAGGTAACCTACATAGTCCATGTGCCGCTAGGTAACCTAGATAATCCAATTGCCCGTTAGCTAACGTAGATAGGCCACGTGCCCGCTAGGCAACCTACATAGTCCAAGAGCCCGTTCGTTAACATAGAAGTCCAAGTGCCCGCTAGGTAACTTAGACTGTCCAAGTGCCCGCAAGTTTACCTGCATAATCCAAGTGCCCGTTGGCTAACCTAGATAGTCCAAGTGCCCGCTAGGTAACCTACATAATCCAAGTTCCTGCTAGTTAACCTAGATCGTCCAAGTGTCCGCTAGTTAACCTACATAGTCTAAGTGCCCGCTAGTTAACCTAGATAGTCCTAGTGCACGTTAGTTAACCTAGATAGTCCAAGTGCCCACTAAGGGACATACATAGTCCAAGTGCCCGCTAGGTAACCTGCATAGTCCAAGTGCCCGTTAGGTAACCTAGATAGTCCAATTGCCCGCTAGGTAACCTACATAGTCCACATGCCCGCTAGGTAACCTAGATACTCCAAGTGCCCGTTAGCTAAGCTAGATAGTCCAAGTGCCCGCTAGGTAACCTAGATAGTCCAAGTTCCTGTTAGGTAAGCTAGATAGTCCAAGTGCCCGCTAGGTAACCTACATAGTCCAATGGCCCGCTCGTTAACCTTGTTCGTGCAAATGTCCGCTAGTTAACCTACATAGTCCAAGTTCCCACTAGGTAACCTAGATAGTCCAAGTGCCCGTTACCTAACCTAGATAGTCGAAGTGCCCGTTGGTAACCTACATAGTCCTCGTGCCCGCTAGTTAACCAACATAGTCCAAGTGCCCGATACGGAACCTACATAGTCCAAGTGCCCGTTAGGTAACCTACATAGTCCAAATGCCCGCTATTAACCTACATATTCCAAGTGCCTGATAGGGAACCTACATAATTCAAGTGCCTGCTATGGAATTTACATAGTCCAAGTGCCCGTTAGTTAACCTAGATAGTCCAAGTGCCCGCTAGTTAACCTAGATAGTCCAAGTACCCGCTAGGTAATGTAGATAATTCAAGTGCACACTAGGTAACCTAGATAGTCCAAGTGCACGCTAGGGCACCTTCATAGTCCAAGTTCCCGCTAATTAACCTACATAGTTCAAGTGCCCGTTAGCTAACCTAGATAATCCAAGTGCCCGCTAGTTAACCTAGATCGTCGAAGTGCGCGCTAGTTAACGTACATAGTCCAAGGGCCCGCAAGTTAATCTACATAGTGTATGGGCCCGCTAGTTAACCTAGATCGTCCAAGTGTCCGCAAGTTAACCTACATAGTCCAAGTGCCCGCTAGTTAACTTACATAATCCAAGTTCCCGTTAGCTAACCTAGATAGTCCAAGGGCCCGCTACTTGACCTACATAGTCCAAGTGCCCGCCAAGTAACCTAGATAGACCATGTGCCCGCTAGTTAACCTAGATAGTGCTAATGCCCGTTAGTTAACCTAGATAGTACGGTGCCCACTAGGGGACGTATATAGTCCAAGTGCTGTCTAGGTAACGTAGATAGTACAAGTGCCCGCTAGGGTATGTACATAGACCAAGTGCCCGCTAGGGAACCTAGATAGTCCAAGTGCCCGCTAGGTAACCTACAAGTCCAAGTGCCCGTTAGCTAACCTAGATAGTCCAAGGGCCAACTAGTTAACCTACATGGTTCAAGTGCCCGCAGGGTAACCTAGCTAATCCAAGTGCCCGCAAGTTAACCTATATAGTCCAAGTGCCCGCTAGTTAACCTAGATGGTGCAAGTGCCCGCTAGTTAACCTATATAGTCCAAGTGCCTCTAGGTAACCTAGATAGTCCTATTGCCCGTTAGGTAACCTAGATAGTCCAAGTGCCCACTCGGGGACGTACATAGTCCAAGTGCCGTCTAGGTAACCTAGATAGACCAAGTGCCCGCTAGGGTGTGTACATAGTCCAAGTACCCGCTAGTTAACCTACATAGTCCAAGGGCCCGCTAGTTAAACTACATAGTCCAAGTGCCCGATAGGGAACCAACTTAGTCCAAGTGTCCGCTAAGGGACGTACATAGTACTAGTGCCCGCTATAGACCCTTCATAGTCCAAGTGCCCGTTAGGGAACCTAGATAGTCCAAGTGCCCGCTAGGGAACCTGCATCGTCCAAGTGTTCGCTAGTTAACCTAGATAGTCCAAGTGTCTGCTAGTTAACCTAGATAGTCCAAGTGCCCGCTAGTTAACCTAGATTTTCCAAGTGCCCGTTAGGTAACCCAGATAGTCCAAGTGCCCGTTAGGTAACCTACATAGTCCAAGTGCCCGTTCATTAACCTAGATAGTACAAGTGCCCGCTAGGTAACCTACATAGTCCAACTTCCCGCTAGGTAACCTAGATACTCCAAGGGCCGTTAGCTAACCTAGATAGTCCTAGTGCCCGCTAGGTAATCTACATAGTCAAAGTGCCCGCTAGGTAACCTAGATAGTCCAAGTACCTGTTAGCTAACCTAGATAGTCCAAGTGCCCGCTAGGTAACCTACATAGCCCAAGGGCCCACTCGTTAACCTAGTTCGTCCAAGTGTCCGCTAGTTAACCTACATAGTCCAAGTGCACGCTAGGTAACCAAGATAGTCAAAGTGCCCGCTAGGTAACCTACATAGTCCTAGTGCCCGAAGTTAACCAATATAGTCCAAGTGCCCGATACGGAACCTACATAGTCCAAGTGCCCGTTAGGTAACCTACATAGTCCAAATGCCCGCTAGTAACCAACATAGTAAAAGTACCCGCTAATTAACCTTCATAGTCCAAGTGCCAGCTAGTTAACTTACATAATCCAAGTGCCCGTTAGCTAATCTAGATAGTCCAAGGGCCCGCTATTTGACCTACATAGTCCAAGTGCCCGCCAAGTATTCTAGATAGACCAAGTGCCCGCTAGTTAACCTAGATAGTCCTAGTGCCCGTTAGTTAAGCTAGATAGTCCAAGTGCCCGCTAGGAAACGTACATAGTCCATGTGCCCGCTAGGTAACCTAGATAGTCCAAGTGCCTGCTAGTTAACCTACTTAGTCCAAGTACCCGCTAGTTAACCTACATAGTCCAAGTGCCCGCTAGGTAACTTACATAGTCCAAATGCCCACTAGTAACCTACATACTCCAAGTGCAAGAAGGGAACCTACATAATCCAAGTGCCCGCTAGGGAACCTACGTAGTCCAAATGCCCGTTAGGTATCCTAGATAGTCCAAATGCCCGCTAGGGTACCCACATAGTCCAATTGCCCGCTAGGGAACCTAGATAGTCAAAGAGCCCGCTAGGAAACATGAATCGTCCAAGTGCCCGCTAGTTAACCTAGATAGTCCAAGTTCCTGTTAGCTAACCTACATAGTACAAGTGCCCGTTCGTTAACCTAGATAGTCCAAGTGCCCGCTAGGTAACATACATAGTTCAAGGGCCCGTTCGTTAACCTAGATAGTCCAAGACCCGCTAGGTAACCTAGACAGTCCAAGAGCATGCTAGGTAACCTACATAGTCCAAGTGCCCGTTTGCTAACCTAGATCGTCAAAGTGCTCGCTAGTTAACCTACATAGTCCAAGGGCCCGCTAGTTAACCTAGATAGTCCAAGTGCCCGCTAGTTAACCTACATTGTCCAAGTCCCTGATAGGGAACCTACATAGTCCAAGTGCCCGCTAGGTAACCTACAAAATCCAAGTGCCCGCTAGATATCATAGATAGTCCAAGTGCCCGCTAGGTAACCTACTTAGTCCAAGTTCCCGTTCGTTAACCTAGATAGTCCCAGTGCCCTCTAGGTAACCTAGACAGTCCAAGTGCCTGCTAGGTAACCTACATAGTCCAAGTGCCCGTTTGCTAACCTAGATCGTCAAAGTGCCCGCTAGTTAACCTACATAGTCAAAGGGCCCGCTGGTTAACCTAGATAGTCGAAATGCCCGCTAGTTAACCTACATTTTCCAAGTCCCTGATAGGGAACCTACATAGTCCAAGTATCCGCTAGGTAACCTACATAGTCCAAATGCCCGCTATTAATGTACATAGACCAAGTGCCCGTTAGGTAACCTAGATAGTCCAAATGCCCGCTACGGAACCCACATAGTCCAAGTGCCCTTTAGAGAACTTACATAGTCAAAGGGCCTGCTAGGGAACCTACATAGTCCAAGTGCGCGCTAGTTAACCTACATAGTCCAAGGGCCCGCTAGTTAACTTACATAATCCAAGTGCCCGTTAGCTAACCTAGATAGTCCAAGGGCCCGCTCATTGACCTACATAGTCCAAGTGCCCGCCAAGTAACCTAGATAGACCAAGTGCCCGCTAGTTAACCTAGATAGTCCTAGTGCCCGTTAGTTAACCTAGATAGTCCAAGTGCCCACTAGGGGACGTACATAGGCCAAGTGCCCGCTAGGTAAGCTAGATAGTCCAATTGCCCGCTAGGGTATGTACATAGACCAAGTGCCCGCTAGATAACCTAGATAGTCCAAGTGCCCGCTAGTTAACCTACATAGTCAAAGTGCCCGATAGGGAGCCTTGATAGTCCAAGTGACCGCTAGGGAACCTGCATCGTCCAAGTGCCCGCTAGGTAACCTAGATAGTCCAAGTGCCCGCTAGTTAACCTAGATAGTCCAAGTGCCTGCTAGTTAATCTAGATCGTCCAAGTGCCCGCTAGTTAACCTACATAGTCCAAGGGCCCGCTAGTTAACCTACATAGTCCAAGAACCCACTAGTTAACCTAGATTATCTAAGTGCCCGATAGTTAACCTACATAGTCCAAGGGCCCCCTAGTTAACCTAGATTTCCAAGTGCCCGCTAGTTAACCTAGATCGTCCAAGTGTCCGCTAGTTAACCTACATAGTCCAAGTGCCCGTTAGGTAGCCTAGATAGTACAAGTGACCGCTAGGAAACCTACATAGTCCTAATGCCCGCTAGGTAACCTAGATAGTCCACGTTCCTGTTAGCTAACCTAGATAGTCCAAGTGCCCGCTAGGTAACCTAGATAGTCAAAGTGCCCGTTAGGTAACCTAGATAGTCTAAGTGCCCGCTAGGTAACCTACATAGTCCAAGTTCCCGCTAGGTAACCTAGATAGTCCAAGTGTCCGTTACCTAACCTAGATCGTCCAAGTGCCCGCTAGGCAACCTACATAGTCCAAGTGCCCGTTCGTTAACTTAGAAGTCCAAGTGCCCGCTAGGTAACCTAGTCAGTCCAAGTGCCCGCCAGGTTACCTGCATAGTTCAAGTGCCCGTTAGGTAACCTAGATAATCCAAGTTCCTGTTAACTAACCTAGATAGTCCAGTGCCCGCTAGGTAACCTACATAGTCCAAAAGCCCGCTCGTTAACCTAGTTCGTCCAAGTGTCTGCTAGTTAACCTACATAGTAAAAGTGCCCGCTAGTTAACCTAGATAGTCCAGGTGCCCCTTAGCTAACCTAGATAGTCCGAGTGCCTGCTAGGGAACCTACATAGTCCAAGTGCCCTTTAGGGAACCTATATAGTCCCAGTGCCCGCTAGGGAACCTAGATAGTCCAAGTGCCCGCTAGGTAACCTACAAAGTCCAAGTGCCCGCTAGATAACATAGATAGTCCAAGTGCCCGCTAGGTAAAATACATAGTCCCAGTGCCCGTTCGTTAACCTAGATAGTCCAAGTGCCCTCTAGGTAACCTAGACAGTCCAAGTGCCTGCTAGGTAACCTACATAGTCCAAGTGCCCGTTTGCTAACGTAGTTCGTCAATGTGCCCGCTAGTTAACCTACATAGTCCAAGGGCCCGCTAGTTAACCTAGATAGTCCAAATGTCCGCTAGTTAACCTACATTGTCCAAGTCCATGATAGGGAACCTACATAGTCCAAGTATCCGCTAGGTAACCTACATAGTCCAAATGCCCGCAAGTAACGTACATAGACCAAGTGCCCGTTAGGTAACCTAAATAGTCCAAATGCCCGCTAGGGAACCCACATAGTCCAAGTGCCCGTTAGAGAACTTACATAGTCAAAGGTCCTGCTAGGGAACCTACATAGTCTAAGTGCCCTCTGGGGAACCTTCATAGTCCGAGTGCCTGCTAGGGAACCTACATAGTCCAAGTGCCCTTTAGGGAACCTATATAGTCCAATGCCCGCTAGGGAACCTAGAGAGTCCAAGTGCCCGCTGGGTAACCTAGATAGTCCAAGTGCCCGCTAGGTAAACTACAAAGCCCAAGTGCATGCTTGGTAATCTATATAGTCCAAATGCCCGCTAGGGCACCTACATAGTCCTAGCGCCCGCTAGTTAACCTACATTGTCCAAGGGCCCGATAGGGAACCTACATAATACAAGTGCCTGCTAGGTAACCTACATAGTCCAAATACCCGCTAGTAACCTACATAGTCCAAGTGCAATAAGGGAACCTACATAATCAAAGTGCCCACTAGGGAACCTATATAGTCCAAGTGCCCGTTAGGTAACCTAGATAGTCCTAGTGCCCGCTAGGTTACCTACATAGTCCAAGTTCCCGCTAGGTAACCTAGATAGTCCTAGTGCCCGTTACCTAACCTAGATCGTCCAAGTGCCCAATAGGCAACCTACATAGTCCAAGTGCCCGTTCGTTAACCTAGAAGTCCATGTGCCCGTTAGGTAACCTAGACAGTCCAAGTGCCCGTTATGTTATGGGCATAGTCCAAATGCCCGTTAGGTAACCTAGATAGTCCAACTGCCCGCTAGGTAACCTACATAGTCTAAGTCCCCGCTAGGTAACCTAGATAGTCCAAGTGCCCGTTAGCTAACCTAGATTGTCCAAGTACCCGCTAGGTGACCTACATAGTCCAAGTGCCTGCTAGGTAACCTAGATAGTCCAAGTTCCTGTTAGCTAACCAAGATAGTCCAAGTGCCTGCTAGGTAACCTAGATAGTCAAAGTGCCCGTTAGGTAACCTAGATAGTCTAAGTGCCCGCTAGGTAACCTACATAGTCCAAGATCCCGCTAGGTAACCTACATAGTCCAAGTGTCCTTTAACTAACATAGGTCGTCCAAGTGCCCGCTAGGCAACCTATATAGTCCAAGTGCCCGTTCGTTAACCTAGAAGTCCAAGTGCCCGCTAGGTAACCTAGTCAATCCAAGTGCCCGCCAGGTTACCTGCATAGTCCAAGTGCCCGTTAGGTAACCTAGATAGTCCAAGTTCCTGTAAGCTAACCTACATAGTACAAGTGCCCGTTCGTTAACCTAGATAGTCCAAGTGCCTGCTATTTAACCTACATAGTCCAAGTGCCCGCTAGTTAGCCTAGATAGTCCAAGTGCCCGCTAGTTAACGTAGATCGTTCACGTGCCCGTTAGGTAACCTAGATAGTCCTAGTGCCCGCTAGGTTACCTACATAGTCCAAGTTCCCGCTAGGTAACCTAGATAGTCCTAGTGCCCGTTACCTAACCTAGATCGTCCAAGTGCCCAATAGGCAACCTACATAGTCCAAGTGCCCATTCGTTAACCTAGAAGTCCATGTGCCCGTTAGGTAACCTAGATAGTCCAAGTGCCCGCTATGTTACCTGCATAGTCCAATTGCCCGTTAGGCAACCTAGATAGTCCAACTGCCCGCTAGGTAACCTACATAGTCTAAGTGCCCGCTAGGTAACCTAGATAGTCCTAGTGCCCGTTAGCTAACCTAGATAGTCCAAGTACCCGCTAGGTGACCTACATAGTCCAAGTGCCCGCTAGGTAACCTAGATAGTCCAAGTTCCTGTTAGCTAACCTAGATAGTCCAAGTGTCCGCTAGTTAACCTACATAGTCCAAGTGCCCGCTATGTAACCAAGATAGTCAAAGTGCCTACTAGTTAACCTAGATCGTCCAAGTGCCCGCTAGGTAACCTACATAGTCCAAGTGCCCGTTTGCTAACCTAGATCGTCAAAGTGCCCGCTAGTTAACCTACATAGTCCAAGGGCCCGCTAGTTAACCTAGATAGTCCAAGTGCCCGCCAGTTAACCTACATAGTCCAAGGGCCCGCTAGGTAACCTACATAGTCCTAGTGCCCGCTAGTTAACCTACATTGTCCAAGTCCCTGATAAGGAACCTATATAGTCCAAGTATCCGCTAGGTAACCTACATAGTCCAAATGCCCGCTAATAACGTACATAGTCCAAGTCAGCGATAGGGAACTTACATAATCCAAGTGCCCGCTAGGGAACCTACATAGTCCAAGTGCCCATTAAGTAAACTAGATAGTCCAAATGCCTGCTATGGAACCCACATAGTCCAAATGCCCGTTAGAGAACTTACATAGTCAAAGGGCCTGCTAGGGAACCTAGATAGTCCAAGTGCCCGCTGGTAACCTACAAAGTCCATGTGCCCACTAGGTAATCTAAATAGTCCAAATGCCCGCTAGGGCACTTACATAGTCCAAGTGCACGCTAATTAACCTACATAGTCCAAGTGCCCGTTAGTTAACCTACATAGTCCAAGGGCCAACTAGTTAACCTACATGGTTCAAGTGCGCGCTAGGTAACCTAGCTAATCCAAGTGTCCGCTAGTTAACCTATATCGTCCAAGTGCCCGCTAGGTAACCTATATGGTCAAAGTGCCCGCAAGTTAACCTGGATAGTCCAAGTTCCTGTTAGCTATTCTACATAGTCCAAGTGCCCGTTCGTTAACCAACATAGTCCAAGGGCCCGCTAGGTAACCTACATAGTCCAAGTGCCCGCTAGGTAACTTAGATAGTCCAAGTACCCGTTAGCTAACATAGATAGTCCAAGTGCCCGCTAGGGAACCCACATAGTCCAAGTGCCCGTTAGAGAACTTACATAGTCAAAGGGCCTGCTAGGGAACCTACATAGTCCAAGTGCCCTTTAGGGAAGCTATGTAGTCCATGTGCCCGCTAGGGAGCCTAGATAGTCCAATTGATGGCTAGGTAACGTAGATAGTCCAAGTGCCCGCTAGGTAACCTACAAAGTCCAAGTGCCCACTAGGTAATCTATATAGTCCATATGCCCGCTAGGGAACCTACATAGTCCAAGTGCACACTAATTAACCTACATAGTCCAAGTGCCCGTTAGCTAACCTAGATAGTCCAAGGGCCAACTAGTTAACCTACATGGTTAAAGTGCCCGCTAGGTACCCTAGCTAATCCAAGTTTCCGCTAGTTAACCTATATAGTCCACATGCCCGCTAGTTAACCTAGATGGTCCAAGTGCCCGCTAGTTAACCTACATAGTCCTAGAGGCCGCTAATTAACCTACATAGTGCAAGGGCCCGCTAGTAAACCTAGATCGTCCAAGTGTCCGCTAGCTAACCTACATAGTCCCAGTGCCCTCTAGTTAACCAACATAGTCCAAGTGCCCGTAAGCTAACCTAGATACTCCAAGGGCCCGCTAGTTGACCTACATAGTCCAAGTGCCCGCTTGGTAACCTAGATAGTCCACGTGCCCGCTAGTTAACCTAGATAGTCCTATTGCCCGTTAGTTAACCTAGATAGTCCAAGTGCCCACTAGGGGACGTACATAGTCCAAGTGCCCGCTAGGTAACCTAGATAGTCCAAGTGCCCACTAGGGTATGTACATAGTTCACGTGCCCGCTATGTAACCTAGATAGTCTAAGTGCCGGCTAGTTAACCTACATAGTCGAAGGGCCCGCTAGTTAACCTACATAGTCCAAGTGCCTGATAGGGAACCAACATAGTCAAAGTGCTCGCTAGGGAACCTACATAGTACAAGTGCCCGTTAGGGAACCTACTTAGTCCAAGTGCCCGCTAGTTAACCTAGATAGTCCAAGTTCCTGTTAGCTAACCTACATAGTCCAAGTACCCGCTAGGTAACCTACATAGTCCTAGCGCCCGCTAGGGTACCCACATAGTCCAAGTGCCCGTTAGGTAACCTAGATAGTCCAAATGCCCGCTAGGTTACCCATATAGTTCAAGTGCCCGCTAGGTAACCTACATAGTCCAAGTGCCCATTTGCTAACCTAGATCGTCAAAGGCCCCTAGTTAACTTAGATATTCAATGGGCACACTAGTAAACCTAGATAGTCAAAGTGCCCGCTTGTTAACCTACATAGTCCAAGGGCCCGCTAGGTAACCTAGATAGTCCTAGAGCCCGCTAGTTATCCTAGATAGTCCTATTTCCCGTTAGTTAACCTAGATAGTCCAAGTGCCCACTAGGGGTCGTACATAGTTAATCTAAATAGTCCAAGTGCCCTCTAGGTAACTTAAATAGTCCAAGTACCCGTTAGGTAACCTAGATAGCCCAAGTACCCTCTAGTTAACCTAGATAGTCCAAGTGCCCGCTAGTTACCCTACATAGTCCAAGTGCCCGTTAGTTAACCTAGATAGTCTAAGTGCCTGCTAGGTAACCTAGATAGTCCAAGGGCCCGCTAGGTAACCTACATAGTCCTAGCGCCCGCTAGTTAACCTACATTGTCCAAGTGCCCGCTAGGGTACCCACATAGTCCAAGTGCCCGTTAGGTAACCTAGATAGTCCAAGTGCCCGCTAGGTAATCTATATAGTCCAAATGCCCACTTGGGCACCTACATAATCCAAGTGCACGCTAATTAACCTACATAGTCCAAGTGCCCGTTAGCTAACCTAGATAGTCCAAGGACCAACTAGTTAACCTACATGGTTCAAGTGCCCGGTAGGTAACCTAGCTAATCCAAGTGCCCGCTAGTTAACCTATATAGTCCAAGTGCCCGCTTGTTAACCTAGATTGTCCAAGTGCCCGCTAGTTAACCTACATAGTCCAAGTGCCCTCTAGTTAACCTACATAGTCCAAGGGCCCCCTAGTTAACCTACATAGTCCAAGTGCCCGTAAGCTAACCTAGATAGTCCAAGGGCCCGCTAGTTGACCTACATAGCCCAAGTGCCCGCTAGGTAAACTAGATAGTCCAAGTGCCGCTAGGTAACCTAGATAATCTTATTGCCCGTTAGGTAACCTAGATAGTCCAAATGCCCACTAGGGGACGTACAGAGTCCAAGTGCACTCTTGGTAACCTAGATATTCAAAGTGCCCGCTAGGTAACCTAGATAGTCTAAGTGCCCGCTAGTTAACCTACATAGTCCAAGGGCCTGCTAGTTAACCTACATAGTCCAAGTGCCCGATAGGGAACCAACAGAGTCCAAGTGCCCGCTAAGGGATGTGCATAGTACAAGTGCCCCCCAGGGAACCTACATAGTCCAAGTGCCCGTTAGGGAACCTAGATAGTCCAAGTGCCCGCTAGGGAAAATGCATCGTCCAAGTGCTCGCTAGTTAACCTAGATAGTCCAAGTGCGCGCTAGTTAACCTAGATTTTCCAAGTTCCTGTTAGGTAACCTAGATAGTCCAAGTGCCCGCTAGGCAACCTACATAGTCCAAGTGCCCGTTCGTTAACATAGAAGTCCAAGTGCCCGCTAGGTAACCTAGACTGTCCAAGTGCCCGCAAGGTTACCTGCATAGTCCAAGTGCCCGTTAGCTAACCTAGATAGTCCAAGTGCCCGCTAGGTAACCTAGATAGTCCAAGTTCCTCTTAGCTAACCTAGATAGTCCAAGTGCCCGCTAGGTAACCTACATAGTCCAAGGGCCCGCTCGTTAACCTAGTTCGTCCAAGTGTCCGCTAGTTAACCTAGATAGTCCAAGTGCCCGCTAGGTAACCTAGTTAGTCCAAGTTCCTGTTAGTTAACCTAGATAGTCCAAGTGCCCGCTAGGTAACCTACATAGTCCTAGTGCCCGCTAGTTAACCAACATAGTCCAAGTGCCCGATATAGAACCTACATAGTCCAAGTGCCCGTTAACTAACCTAGATAGCCTAAGGGCCCACTAGTTAACCTACATTGTTCAAGTGCCCGCTCGCTAACCTAGATAATCCAAGTGCCTGCTAGTTAACCTCGATCGTCCAAGTGCGCGCTAGTTGACCTACATAGTTCAAGGGCCCGCTAGTTAATCTACATAGTGCAAGGGGCCGCTAGTTAACATAGATCGTCCAAGTGTCCGCTAGTTAACCTACATAGTCCAAGTGCCCGCTAGTTAACTTACATAATCCAAGTGCCCGTTAGCTAACCTAGATAGACCAAGTGCCCGCTAGTTAAGCTAGATAGTCCTAGTGCACATTAGTTAACCTAGATAGTCCAAGTGCCCCCTAGGGGACATACATATTCAAAGTGCCCGCTAGGTAACCTAGATAGCCCATGTTCCTGTTAGCTTCCCTAGATAGTCCAAGTGCCTGCTAGGTAACCTACATAGTCCAAGTTCCCACTAGGTAACCTAGATAGTCCAAGTGCCCGTTACCTAACCTAGATAGTCCAAGTGCCCGCTAGGTAACCTACATAGTCCTAGTGCCCGCTAGTTAACCAACATTGTTCAAGTGCCCGATACAGAACCCTCATAGTCCAAGTGCCCGTTAGGTAACCTACATAGTCCAAATGCCCGCTAGTAACCTACATAGTCCAAGTGCCTGATAGTGAACCTACATAATCCAAGTGCCCGCTAGGGAACTTACATAGTCAAAGTGCCCGTTAGTTAACCTAGATAGTCCAAGTGCCCGCTAGTTAAGCTAGATAGTCCAAGTACTCGCTAGATAACATAGATAGTTCACGTGCACGCTAGGTAATCTATATAGTCCAAATGCCCGTTAGGGCACCTACATAATCCAAATACCCGCTAATTAACCTACATAGTCCAAGTGCCCGTTAGCTAACCTAGATCATCTAAGGGCCCACTAGTTAACCTACATAGTTCAAGTGCCCGCTAGCTAACCTAGATAATCCAAGTGCCCGCTAGTTAAGCGATATCATCCAAGTGACCGCTAGTTAACCTAGTACGTCCAAGTGCCCGCTAGTTAACCTACATAGTCTAAGTGCCCGCTAGGTAACCTAGATAGTCCAAGTGCCCGCTACTTAACCTACATATTCCAAGTGCCCGCTAGGTAACCTACATAGTCAAAGTGCCCTCTAGGTAACCTAGATAGTCCAAGTTCCTGTTAGCTAACCTAGATAGTCCAAGAGCCCGCTAGGTAACCTACGTAGTCCAAGGGCCCGCTCGTTAACCTAGTTCGTCCAAGTGTCCGCTAGTTAACCTAGATAGTCCAAGTGCCCGCTAGTTAACCTACATAGTCCAAGGGCCCGCTAGTAACCTACATAGTCCAAGTGCAAGAAGGGAACCTACATAATCCAAGTGCCCGCTAGGGAACCTACGTAGTCCAAATGCCCGTTAGGTATCCTAGATAGTCAAAATGCCCGCTAGGGTACCCACATAGTCCAAATGCCCGCTAGGGAACCTACATAGTCAAAGTGCCCACTAGGGAACCTATATCGTCCAAGTGCCCGCTAGTTAACCTAGATAGTCCAAGTTCCTGTTAGCTAACCTACATAGTCCAAGTGCCCGCTAGGTAACCTACGTAGTCCAAGTGCCCGCTCGGTAACCTACATAGTCCATGTGCCCTCTAGGTAACTTAGATAGTCCAAGTGCCCGTTAGCTAATATAGATAGTCCAAATGCCCGCTAGGTAACCTACATAGTCTAAGTGCCCGCTAGGTGACCTAGACAGTCCAAGTGACCACTAGGTTACCTACATAGTCCAAGTGCCCGTTCGTTAACCTACATAGTCCAAGTGCTCGCTAGGTAACATAGATAATCCAATTGCCCGTTAGCTAACGTAGATAGGCCACGTGCCCGCTAGGCAACCTACATAGTCAAAGTGCCCGTTAGTTAACCTAGATAGTCCAAGTGCCCGCTAGTTAAGCTAGATAGTCCAAGTACTCGCTAGATAACATAGATAGTTCACGTGCACGCTAGGTAATCTATATAGTCCAAATGACCGCTAGGGCACCTACATAATCCAAATACCCGCTAATTAACCTACATAGTCCAAGTGCCCGTTAGCTAACCTAGATCATCTAAGGGCCCACTAGTTAACCTACATAGTTCAAGTGCCCGCTAGCTAACCTAGATAATCCAAGTGCCCGCTAGTTAAGCGATATCATCCAAGTGACCGCTAGTTAACCTAGTACGTCCAAGTGCCCGCTAGTTAACCTACATAGTCTAAGTGCCCGCTAGGTAACCTAGATAGTCCAAGTGCCCGCTACTTAACCTACATATTCCAAGTGCCCGCTAGGTAACCTACATAGTCAAAGTGCCCTCTAGGTAACCTAGATAGTCCAAGTTCCTGTTAGCTAACCTAGATAGTCCAAGAGCCCGCTAGGTAACCTACGTAGTCCAAGGGCCCGCTCGTTAACCTAGTTCGTCCAAGTGTCCGCTAGTTAACCTAGATAGTCCAAGTGCCCGCTAGTTAACCTACATAGTCCAAGGGCCCGCTAGTAACCTACATATTCCAAGTGCAAGAAGGGAACCTACATAATCCAAGTGCCCGCTAGGGAACCTACGTAGTCCAAATGCCCGTTAGGTGTCCTAGATAGTCAAAATGCCCGCTAGGGTACCCACATAGTCCAAATGCCCGCTAGGGAACCTAGATAGTCAAAGTGCCCACTAGGGAACCTATATCGTCCAAGTGCCCGCTAGTTAACCTAGATAGTCCAAGTTCCTGTTAGCTAACCTACATAGTCCAAGTGCCCGCTAGGTAACCTACGTAGTCCAAGTGCCCGCTCGGTAACCTACATAGTCCATGTGCCCTCTAGGTAACTTAGATAGTCCAAGTGCCCGTTAGCTAATATAGATAGTCCAAATGCCCGCTAGGTAACCTACATAGCCTAAGTGCCCGCTAGGTGACCTAGACAGTCCAAGTGACCACTAGGTTACCTACATAGTCCAAGTGCCCGTTCGTTAACCTACATAGTCCAAGTGCTCGCTAGGTAACATAGATAATCCAATTGCCCGTTAGCTAACGTAGATAGGCCACGCGCCCGCTAGGCAACCTACATAGTCCAAGAGCCCGTTCGTTAACATAGAAGTCCAAGTGCCCGCTAGGTAACTTAGACTGTCCACTTGGATTATGTAGGTGCCCTAGTGGGCATTTGGACTATATAGATTACCTAGCGGGCACTTGGACTTGTAGGTTACCTAGCGGGCACTTGGTCTATCTAAGTTCCCTAGCGGGCACTTGGACTATATAGGTTCCCTAAAGGGCCCTTGGACTATGTAGGTTCCCTAGAAGGCACTAGGACTATGAAGGTTCCCTAGCGGGCACTTGGACTATGTATGTTCCCTAGCAGGCCCTTTGACTATGCAAGTTCCCTAGAGGGCACTTCGACTATGTGGGTTCCCTAGCGGGCATTTGGACTATCTAGGGTACCTAACGGGCACTTGGACTATGTGGGTACCCTAGCGGGCACTTGGACAATGTAGGTTAACTAGCGGGCGCTAGGACTATGTAGGTTACCTAGGGGGGGACCCTGGGACTATGTAGGTTAAAGAGCGGGCACTTTGACTATCTAGGTAAACTAGCGGGCCCATTGACTATCTAGGTTAACTAGGGGCCTTTGACGATCTAGGTTAGCAAACGGGCACTTGGACTATGTAGGTTACCTAGCGGGCAGTTGGACTATGTGGGTACCCTAGCGGGCACTTGGACAATATAGGTTAACTAGCGGGCGCTAGGACTATGTAGGTTACCTAGCGGGCAATTGGACTAAGTAGGTTAACTAGCAGGCACTTGGACAATCTAGGTTACCTAGCAGGCACTTGGACTATGTACGTTTCCTAGCGGGCACTTGGACTATCTATGTTAACTAACGGGCACATGGACTATGTAGGTTCCCTAGCGGGCACTTGGACTATGTAGGTTAACTAGCGGGCCCTTGGACTATCTAGGTTACCTAACGGGTACTTGGACTATCTAAGTTACCTAGAGGGCACTTGGACTATTTAGATTAACTAGAGGACCCCCGGAAGATCTAGGTTTACTAGCGGGCACTTGGACAATCTAGGTTACCTAGCTGGCCCTTGGACTATGTAGGTTAACTAGCAGGCACTTGGACTATCAGGTTAACTAGCGGTCACTTAGACTATGTAGGTAACATAGCGGGAACGTGGACTGTCTAGGTTACCTAGCGGGCAATTGGACTATCTAGGGTACCTAACGGGCCCTTGGACTATCTAGGTTAACTAGCGGGCACTTGGACTATCTAGGTTACCTAGCGGGCCCTTGGACTATGTAGGTTACCTAGCGGGCACTTGGACTATCTAGGTTAACGAAAGGGCACTTGGACTATGTAGGTTACCTAGCGGGCACTTGGACTATCTAGGTTACCTAACGGGTACTTGGATTATCCAAGTTACCTAGAGGGCACTTGGACAATTTAGATTAACTAGAGGACACTTGGAAGATCTAGGTTTACTAGCGGGCATTTGGACAATCTAGGTTACCTACCTGGCCCTTGGACTATGTAGGTTAATAGCAGGCTCTTGGACTATCTAGGTTACCTAGCGGGCCCTTGGACTATGTAGGTTACCTAGCGGGCACTTGGACTATCTAGGTTAACGAAAGGGCACTTGGACTATGTAGGTTACCTAGCGGGCACTTGGACTATCTAGGTTACCTAACGGGTACTTGGACTATCTAAGTTACCTAGAGGGCACTTGGACTATTTAGATTAACTAGCGGACACTTGGAAGATCTAGGTTTACTAGCGGGCACTTGGACAATCTAGGTTACCTACCTGGCCCTTGGACTATGTAGGTTAATAGCAGAATCTTGGACTATCTAGGTTACCTAGCGGGGCCTTGGACTATGTAGGTTACCTAGCGGGCTCTTGGACTATCTAGGTTAGTTAACAGGAACTTGGAATATCTAGGTTACCTAGCGGGCACTTGGACTATGTAGGTTACCTTTCGGGCACTTGGATTATGTAGGATACCTTGCGGGCACTTGGACTATCTAGGTTACCTAACGGGAACTTGGACTATGTATGTTAACTAGAGGACACTTGGACGATGTAGGTTAACTAGCGGGCACTTGGACTATGTAGGTTAACTAGCGGGCACTTTGACGATCTAGGTTAACTAGCGGGCACTTGGACAATCTAGGTTAACGAACGGGCACTTAGACTATGTGGGTTACCTAGCGGGCACTTGGACTATCTATATTAGCTAACGGGCACTTGGACTATCTAAGTTACCTAGCGGGCACATGGACTATGTAGGGCACCGAGCGGACACTTGGACTATGTAGGTTACCTAGCGGGCACTTCGGTTATCTAGGTTAACGAACGGGCACTTGGACTATGTTGGTTAGCTAATAGGAACTTGGACTATCAAGGTTAACTAGCGGCCACTTGGACGATGCAGGTTCCCTAGCTGGCACTTTGCCTATGTAGGTTCCCTAGCGGGCACTTGGACTATGTGGGTACCCTAGCGGGCATTTGGACTACGTAGGTTCCCTAGCAGGCACTTGGATTATGTAGGTTCCCTTCTTGCACTTGGACTATGTAGGTTACTAGCGGGCATTTGGACTATGTAGGTTACCTAGTGGGCACTTGGAATATGTAGGTTCACTATCGGGCACTTGGACAATGTAGGTTAATTAGTGGGTGCTAGGAATATGTAGGTTACCTAGCGGGCCCTTGGACTATGTAGGTTAACTAGGAAGCACTTGGACTATCTAGGTTAACTAGCGGACACTTGGACGAACTAGGTTAACGAGCGGGCCCAAGGACTATGTAGGTTACCTAGCGGGCACTTGGACTATGTGGGTACCCTAGCGGGCATTTGGACTATCTAGGTTACCTAACGGGCACTTGGACTATGTGGGTACCCTAGCCGGCACTTGGACAATGTAGGTTAACTAGCGGACGCTAGGACTATGTAGGTTACCTAGCGGGCACTTGGACTAAGTAGGTTAACTAGCAGGCACTTGGACAATCTAGGTTACCTAGCAGGCACTTGGATTATGTATGTTTCCTAGCGGGCACTTGGACTCTCTATGTTAACTAACGGGAACATAGACTATGTAGGCTCCCTAGCGGGCACTTGGACAATGTAGGTTAACTAGCGCGCGCTAGGACTATGTAGGTTACCTAGCGGGCCCTTGGACTATGTAGGTTAACAAGCGGGCACTTTGACTATCTAGGTTAACTAGCGGGCCCATTGATTATCTAGGTTAACTAGGCGCCTTTGACGATCTAGGTTAGCAAACGGGAACTTGGACTATGTAGGTTACCTAGCGGGCACTTGGACTATGTGGGTACCCTAGCGGGCATTTGGACTATCTAGGTTACCTAACGGGCACTTGGACTATGTGGGTACCCTAGCGGGCACTTGGACAATGTAGGTTAACTAGCGGGCGCTAGGACTATGTCGGTTACCTAGCGGGCACTTGGACTAAGTAGGTTAACTAGCAGGCACTTGGACAATCTAGGTTACCTAGCAGGCACTTGGACTATGTACGTTTCCTAGCGAGCCCTTGGACTATCTAGGTTGCCTAACGGGTACTTGGACTATCTAAGTTACCTAGAGGGCACTTGGACTATTTAGATTAACTAGCGGACACTTGGAAGATCTAGGATTACTAGCGGGCACTTGGACAATCTAGGTTTCCTAGCTGGCCCTTGGACTATGTAGGTTAAATAGCAGGCCCTTGGACTATCTAGGTTAACTAGCGGGCACTTGGACTATCTAGGCTACCTAGCGGGCTCTTGGACTATGTAGATTACCTAGCAGGCACTTGGACTATCTAGTTTAACGAACGGGCACTTAGACTATGTAGGTTACCTAGCGGGCACTTGGAAGATCTAAGTTAGCTAACGGGCAATTGGATTATCTAGGTTACCTAGCGGCACATGGACTATGTAGGTTACATAGCGGGCACTTGGACTATCTAGGTTACCTAACGGGAACTTGGAAAATCTAGGTTAACTATCGCGCACTTCGACTATCTAGGTTAACTAACAGGCACTTGGACTATCTAGGTTAACTAGTGAGCACTTGGACAATGCAGTTTCCCTAGTGGGCACTTGGACTATCTAGGTTCCCTAACGGGCACTTGGAGTATGTAGGTTCCCTGGCGGGCATTGTACTATGTACTTCCCTTAGCGGGCACTTGGACTATGTTGGTTCCCTATCGGGCACTTGGACTATGTAGGTTAACTAGCAGGCCCTTGGACTATGTAGGTTAACTAGCGGGCACTTAGACTATCTAGGTTACCTAGAGGGCACTTGGACTATGTACGTCCCCTAGTGTGCACTTGGACTACTAGGTTACCTAACGGGCATAAGACTATCTAGGTTACCTAACGGGAACTTGGACTATGTAGGTTAACTAGAGGACACTTGGACGATGTATGTTAACTAGCGGGCACTTGGACTATGTAGGTTCCCTTCTTGCACTTGAACTATGTAGGTTACTAGCGGGCATTTGCACTATGTAGGTTACCTAGCGGGCACTTGGACTATCTAGGTTAACGAATGGGCACTTGGACTATGTAGGTTACCAAGCGGGCACTTGGACTATCTAGGTTAGTTAACAGGAACTTGAAATATCTAGGTTACCTAGCGGGCACTTGGACTATGTAGGTTACCTTGCGGGCACTTGGACTATCTAGGTTAACGAATGGGCTCTTGGACTATGTAGGTTACCTAGCGGGCACTTGGACTATCTAGGTTAGTTAACAGGAAATTGGAATATCTAGGTTACCTAGGGGGCACTTGGACTATGTAGGTTACCTTGCGGACACTTGGATTATGTAGGTTACCTTGCGGGTACTTGGACTATCTAGGTTACCTAACGGGAACTTGGACTATGTAGGTTAACTAGCAGGCCCTTGGACTATGTAGGTTAACTAGCGGGCACTTAGACTATCTAGGTTACCTAGAGGGCACTTGGACTATGTACGTCCCCTAGTGTGCACTTGGACTACTAGGTTACCTAACGGGCATAAGACTATCTAGGTTATCTAACGGGAACTTGGACTATGTAGGTTAACTAGAGGACACTTGGACGATGTATGTTAACTAGCGGGCACTTGGACTATGTAGGTTCCCTTCTTGCACTTGAACTATGTAGGTTACTAGCGGGCATTTGCACTATGTAGGTTACCTAGCGGGCACTTGGACTATCTAGGTTAACGAATGGGCACTTGGACTATGTAGGTTACCAAGCGGGCACTTGGACTATCTAGGTTAGTTAACAGGAACTTGAAATATCTAGGTTACCTAGCGGGCACTTGGACTATGTAGGTTACCTTGCGGGCACTTGGATTATGTAGGTTACCTTGCGGGCACTTGGACTATCTAGCTTACCTAACGGGAACTTGGACTATGTAGGTTAACTAGAGGACACTTGGACGATGTATGTTAACTAGCGGGCACTTGGACTATGTAGGTTAACTAGCGGGCACTTTGACGATCTAGGTTAACTAGCGGGCACTTGGACTATGTAGGTTACCTAGCAGGCACTTGGACTGTCTAGGTAACCTAGTGGGCACTTGGACTATCTAGGTTAACGAACGGGCACTTAGACTATGTGGGTTACCTAGCGGGCACTTGGATTATCTATATTAGCTAACGGGCACTTGGACTATCTATGTTACCTAGCGGGCACATGGACTATGTAGGTTACCGAGGGGGCACTTGGACTATCTAGGTTAACGAACGGGCACTTGGACTATGTACGTTAGCTAACAGGAACTTTGACTATCTAGGTTAACTAGCGGGCACTTGGACGATGCAGGTTCCCTAGCTGGCACTTTGACTATGTAGGTTCCCTAGCGGGCACTTGGACTATGTGGGTACCCTAGCGGGCATTTGGACTATCTAGGATACCTAACGGGCATTTGGACTACGTAGGTTCCCTAGCGGGCACTGGGATTATGTAGGTTCCCTTCTTGCACTTGGACTATGTAGGTTACTAGCGGGCCCTTGGACTATGTAGGTTACCTAGTGGGCACTTGGAATATGTAGGTTCCATATCGGGCACTTGGACAATGTAGGTTAATTAGTGGGCGCTAGGACTATGTAGGTTACCTAGAGGGCCCTTGGAGTATGTAGGTTAACTAGGGGGCACTTGGACTATCTAGGTTAACTAGCGGACACTTGCACGAACTAGCTTAACGAGTGGGCCCTTGGACTATCTAGGTTACCTAGCGGGCACTTGGACTATGTAGGTACCCTATCGGGCATTTGGACTATCTAGGTTACCTAACGGGCACTTGGACTATGTGGGTACCCTAGCGGGCACTTGGACAATGTAGGTTAACTAGCGGGCGCTAGGACTATGTAGGTTACCTAGCGGGCGCTAGGACTATGTAGGTTACCCAGCGGGCACTTGGAGTAAGTAGGTTAACTAGCAGGCACTTGGACAATCTAGGTTACCTAGCAGGCACTTGGACTATGTACGTTTCCTAGCGGGCACTTGGACTATCTATGTTAACTAACGGGCACATGGACTATGTAGGTTCCCTAGCGGGCACTTGGACTATGTAGGTTAACTAGCGGGCCCTTGGACTATCTAGGTTACCTAACGGGTATTTGGACTATCTAAGTTACCTAGAGGGCACTTGGACTATTTAGATTAACTAGCGGACACTTGGAATATCTAGCTTAACTAGCGGGCACTTGGACAATCTAGGTTACCTAGCTGGCCCTTGGACTATGTAGGTTAACTAGCAGGCACTTGGACTATCAGGTTTACTAGCGGTCACTTGGACTATGTAGGTAACCTAGCGGGAACGTGGACTGTCTAGGTTTCCTAGCGGGCAATTGGACTATCTAGGTTACCTAACGGGCAATTGGACTATCTAGGTTACCTAACGGGCCCTTGGACTATCTAGGTTACCTAGCGGGCCCTTGGACTATGTAGGTTACCTAGCGGGCACTTGGACTATCTAGGTTAACGAATGGGCACTTGGACTATGTAGGTTACCTAGCGGGCACTTGAACTATCTAGGTTAACTAGCGGGTACTTGGACTATCTAGGTTACCTAACGGGTACTTGGACTATCTAAGTTACCTAGAGGGCACTTGGACTATTTAGATTAACTAGCGGACACTTGGAAGATCTAGGATTCCTAGCGGGCACTTGGACAATCTAGGTTACCTACCTGGCCCTTGGACTATGTAGGTTAACTAGCAGGCACTTGGACTATCAGGTTAACTAGCGGTCACTTGGACTATGTAGGTAACCTAGCGGGAACGTGGACTGTCTAGGTTTCCTAGCGGGCAATTGGACTCTCTAGGTTACCTAACAGGCAATTGGACTATCTAGGTTAGCTAACGGGCCCTTGGACTATCTAGGTTAACTATCGGGCACTTGGACTATCTAGGTTACCTAGCTGGCCCTTGGACTATGTAGGTTACCTAGCGGGCACTTGGACTATCTAGGTTAACGAATGGGCACTTGGACTATGTAGGTTACCTAGCGGGCACGTGGACTATCTAGGTTAACTAGCGGGCCCTTGGACTATCTAGGTTACCTAAAGGGCCCTTGGACTATCTAGGTTACCTAACGGGTACTTGGACTATCTAAGTTACCTAGAGGGCACTTGGACTATTTAGATTAACTAGCGGACACTTGGAAGATCTAGGTTTACTACCGGGCACTTGGACAATCTAGGTTACCTAGCTGGCCCTTGGAGTATGTAGGTTAACTAGCAGGCACTTGGACTATCAGGTTAACTAGCGGTCACTAGCACTATGTAGGTAACCTAGCGGGAACGTGGACTGTCTAGGTTACCTAGCGGGCAATTGGACTATCTAGGTTACCTAACAGGCAATTGGACTATCTAGGTTACCTAACGGGCCCTTGGCTATTTAGGTTAACTAGCGGGCACTTGGACTATCTAGGTTACTTAGCGGGCCTTTGGACTATGTAGGTTACCTAGCGGGCACTTGGACTATCTAGGTTAACGAATGGGCTCTTGGACTATGTAGGTTACCTAGCGGGCACTTGGACTATCTAGGTTAGTTAACAGGAAATTGGAATATCTAGGTTACCTAGGGGGCACTTGGACTATGTAGGTTACCTTGCGGACACTTGGATTATGTAGGTTACCTTGCGGGTACTTGGACTATCTAGGTTACCTAACGGGAACTTGGACTATGTAGGTTAACTAGCAGGCCCTTGGACTATGTAGGTTAACTAGCGGGCACTTAGACTATCTAGGTTACCTAGAGGGCACTTGGACTATGTACGTCCCCTAGTGTGCACTTGGACTACTAGGTTACCTAACGGGCATAAGACTATCTAGGTTATCTAACGGGAACTTGGACTATGTAGGTTAACTAGAGGACACTTGGACGATGTATGTTAACTAGCGGGCACTTGGACTATGTAGGTTCCCTTCTTGCACTTGAACTATGTAGGTTACTAGCGGGCATTTGCACTATGTAGGTTACCTAGCGGGCACTTGGACTATCTAGGTTAACGAATGGGCACTTGGACTATGTAGGTTACCAAGCGGGCACTTGGACTATCTAGGTTAGTTAACAGGAACTTGAAATATCTAGGTTACCTAGCGGGCACTTGGACTATGTAGGTTACCTTGCGGGCACTTGGATTATGTAGGTTACCTTGCGGGCACTTGGACTATCTAGCTTACCTAACGGGAACTTGGACTATGTAGGTTAACTAGAGGACACTTGGACGATGTATGTTAACTAGCGGGCACTTGGACTATGTAGGTTAACTAGCGGGCACTTTGACGATCTAGGTTAACTAGCGGGCACTTCGACTATGTAGGTTACCTAGCAGGCACTTGGACTGTCTAGGTAACCTAGTGGGCACTTGGACTATCTAGGTTAACGAACGGGCACTTAGACTATGTGGGTTACCTAGCGGGCACTTGGATTATCTATATTAGCTAACGGGCACTTGGACTATCTATGTTACCTAGCGGGCACATGGACTATGTAGGTTACCGAGGGGGCACTTGGACTATCTAGGTTAACGAACGGGCACTTGGACTATGTACGTTAGCTAACAGGAACTTTGACTATCTAGGTTAACTAGCGGGCACTTGGACGATGCAGGTTCCCTAGCTGGCACTTTGACTATGTAGGTTCCCTAGCGGGCACTTGGACTATGTGGGTACCCTAGCGGGCATTTGGACTATCTAGGATACCTAACGGGCATTTGGACTACGTAGGTTCCCTAGCGGGCACTGGGATTATGTAGGTTCCCTTCTTGCACTTGGACTATGTAGGTTACTAGCGGGCCCTTGGACTATGTAGGTTACCTAGTGGGCACTTGGAATATGTAGGTTCCATATCGGGCACTTGGACAATGTAGGTTAATTAGTGGGCGCTAGGACTATGTAGGTTACCTAGAGGGCCCTTGGAGTATGTAGGTTAACTAGGGGGCACTTGGACTATCTAGGTTAACTAGCGGACACTTGCACGAACTAGCTTAACGAGTGGGCCCTTGGACTATCTAGGTTACCTAGCGGGCACTTGGACTATGTGGGTACCCTATCGGGCATTTGGACTATCTAGGTTACCTAACGGGCACTTGGACTATGTGGGTACCCTAGCGGGCACTTGGACAATGTAGGTTAACTAGCGGGCGCTAGGACTATGTAGGTTACCTAGCGGGCGCTAGGACTATGTAGGTTACCCAGCGGGCACTTGGAGTAAATAGGTTAACTAGCAGGCACTTGGACAATCTAGGTTACCTAGCAGGCACTTGGACTATGTACGTTTCCTAGCGGGCACTTGGACTATCTATGTTAACTAACGGGCACATGGACTATGTAGGTTCCCTAGCGGGCACTTGGACTATGTAGGTTAACTAGCGGGCCCTTGGACTATCTAGGTTACCTAACGGGTATTTGGACTATCTAAGTTACCTAGAGGGCACTTGGACTATTTAGATTAACTAGCGGACACTTGGAATATCTAGCTTAACTAGCGGGCACTTGGACAATCTAGGTTACCTAGCTGGCCCTTGGACTATGTAGGTTAACTAGCAGGCACTTGGACTATCAGGTTTACTAGCGGTCACTTGGACTATGTAGGTAACCTAGCGGGAACGTGGACTGTCTAGGTTTCCTAGCGGGCAATTGGACTATCTAGGTTACCTAACGGGCAATTGGACTATCTAGGTTACCTAACGGGCCCTTGGACTATCTAGGTTAACTAGAGGGCACTTGGACTATCTAGGTTACCTAGCGGGCCCTTGGACTATGTAGGTTACCTAGCGGGCACTTGGACTATCTAGGTTAACGAATGGGCACTTGGACTATGTAGGTTACCTAGCGGGCACTTGAACTATCTAGGTTAACTAGCGGGTACTTGGACTATCTAGGTTACCTAACGGGTACTTGGACTATCTAAGTTACCTAGAGGGCACTTTGACTATTTAGATTAACTAGCGGACACTTGGAAGATCTAGGATTCCTAGCGTGCACTTGGACAATCTAGGTTACCTACCTGGCCCTTGGACTATGTAGGTTAACTAGCAGGCACTTGGACTATCAGGTTAACTAGCGGTCACTTGGACTATGTAGGTAACCTAGCGGGAACGTGGACTGTCTAGGTTTCCTAGCGGGCAATTGGACTCTCTAGGTTACCTAACAGGCAATTGGACTATCTAGGTTAGCTAACGGGCCCTTGGACTATCTAGGTTACCTAGCTGGCCCTTGGACTATGTAGGTTACCTAGCGGGCACTTGGACTATCTAGGTTAACGAATGGGCACTTGGACTATGTAGGTTACCTAGCGGGCACATGGACTATCTAGGTTAACTAGCGGGCCCTTGGACTATCTAGGTTACCTAAAGGGCCCTTGGACTATCTAGGTTACCTAACGGGTACTTGGACTATCTAAGTTACCTAGAGGGCACTTGGACTATTTAGATTAACTAGCGGACACTTGGAAGATCTAGGTTTACTACCGGGCACTTGGACAATCTAGGTTACCTAGCTGGCCCTTGGAGTATGTAGGTTAACTAGCAGGCACTTGGACTATCAGGTTAACTAGCGGTCACTAGCACTATGTAGGTAACCTAGCGGGAACGTGGACTGTCTAGGTTACCTAGCGGGCAATTGGACTATCTAGGTTACCTAACAGGCAATTGGACTATCTAGGTTACCTAACGGGCCCTTGGCTATTTAGGTTAACTAGCGGGCACTTGGACTATCTAGGTTACTTAGCGGGCCCTTGGACTATGTAGGTTACCTAGCGGGCACTTGGACTATCTAGGTTAACGAATGGGCTCTTGGACTATGTAGGTTACCTAGCGGGCACTTGGACTATCTAGGTTAGTTAACAGGAAATTGGAATATCTAGGTTACCTAGGGGGCACTTGGACTATGTAGGTTACCTTGCGGACACTTGGATTATGTAGGTTACCTTGCGGGTACTTGGACTATCTAGGTTACCTAACGGGAACTTGGACTATGTAGGTTAACTAGAGGACACTTGGACGATGTATGTTAACTAGCGGGCACTTGGACTATGTAGGTTAACTAGCGGGCACTTTGACGATCTAGGTTAACTAGCGGGCACTTGGAGTATGTAGGTTACCTAGCAGGCACTTGGATTGTCTAGGTAACCTAGCGGGCACTTGGACTATCTAGGTTAACGAACGGGCACTTAGACTATGTAGGTTACCTAGCGGGCACTTGGACTATCTATATTAGCTAACGGGCACTTGGACTAACTAAGTTACCTAGCGGGCACATGAACTATGTAGGTTACCGAGCGGGCACTTGGACTATCTAGGTTAACGAACGGGCACTTGGACTATGTAGGTTAGCTAACAGGAATTGGACTATCTAGGTTAACTAGCGGGCACTTGGACGATGCAGGTTCCCTAGCTGGCACTTTGACTATGTAGGTTCCCTAGCGGGCACTTGGACTATGTGGGTACCCTAGCGGGCATTTGGACTATCTAGGATACCTAACGGGCATTTGGACTACGTAGGTTCCCTAGCGGGCGCTTGGATTATGTAGGTTCCCTTCTTGCACTTGGACTATGTAGGTTACTAGCGGGAATTTGGCTATGTAGGTTACCTAGTGGGCACTTGGAATATGTAGGTTCCCTATCGGGCACATGGACAATGTAGGTTAATTAGTGGGCGCTAGGACTATGTAGGTTACCTAGCGGGCCCTTGGAGTATGTAGGTTAACTAGCGGGCACTTGGACTATCTAGGTTAACTAGCGGACACTTGGACGAACTAGGTTAACGAGCGAGCCCTTGGACTATGTAGGTTACCTAGCGGGCACTTGAACTATCTAGGTTAGCTAACAGAAACTTGGACTATCTAGGTTACCTAGCGGGCACTTGGAATATGTAGGTTAAGTAGCGGGCATTTGGACTATCTAGGTTACCAAGCGGGCACTTAGACTATGTAGGTTAACTAGCGGGCACTTGGATGATATCGCTTAACTAGCGGGCACTTGGATTATCTAGGTTAGCTAGCGGGCACTTGAACTATGTAGGTTAACTAGTGGGCCCTTATACTATCTAGGTTAGCTAACGGGCACTTGGACTATGTAGGTTAATTAGCGGGTATTTGGATTATGTAGGTGCCCTAGCGGGCATTTGGACTACGTAGGTTCCCTAGCGGGCACTTGGATTATGTGGGTTCCCTTCTTGCACTTGAACTATGTAGGTTACTAGCGGGCATTTGGACTATGTAGGTTACCTAGTGGACACTTGGAATATGTAGGTTCCCTATCGGGCACTTGGACAATGTAGGTTAATTAGTGGGCGCTAGGACTATGTAGGTTACGTAGCGGGCCCTTGGAGTATGTAGGTTAACTAGCGGGCACTTGGACTATCTAGGTTAACTAGCGGACACTTGGAGGAACTAGGTTAACGAGCGAGCCCTTGGACTATGTAGGTTACCTAGCGGGCACTTGGACTATCTAGGTTAGCTAACAGAAACTTTGACTATCTAGGTTACCTAGTGGGCACTTGGAAAATGTAGGTTAAGTAGCGGGCTCTTGGACTATCTAGGTTACCAAGCGGGCACTTAGACAATGTAGGTTAACTAGCGGGCACTTGAACTATGTAGGTTAACTAGTGGGCCCTTAGACGATCTAGGTTAGCTAACGGGCACTTGGACTATGTAGGTTAATTAGCGGGTATTTGGATTATATAGGTGCCCTAGCGGGCATTTGGACTATATAGATTACCTAGCGTGCACTTGAACTATCTACGTTACCTAGCGAGTACTTGGACTATCTAGCTTAACTAGCGGGCACTTGGACTATATAGGTTAACTAGCGGGCACTTGGATTAGCTAGGTTACCTAGCGGGCACTTGAACCATGTAGGTTAACTAGTTGGCCCTTGGACTATCTAGGTTAGCTAACGGGCACTTGGACTATGTAGGTTAATTAGCGTGCACTTGGATTATGTAGGTGCCCTAGTGGGCATTTGGACTATATAGATTACTTAGCGGGCACTTACACTTGTAGGTTACCTAGCGGGCACTTGGACTATCTAGGTTACCTAGCGGGCACTTGGACTATCTAAGTTCCCTAGCGGGCACTTGGACTATATAGGTTCCCTAAAGGGCACTTGGACTATGTAGGTTCCCTAGCAGGCACTAGGACTATGAAGGTTCCCTAGCGGGCACTTGGACTATGTGGGTACCCTAGCGGGCATTTGGACTATCTAGGATACCTAACGGGCATTTGGACTACGTAGGTTCCCTAGCGGGCACTTGGATTATGTAGGTTCCCTTCTTGCACTTGGACTATGTAGGTTACTAGCGGGCATTTGGGCTATGTAGGTTACCTTGTGGGCACTTGGAATATGTATGTTCCCTATCGGGCACTTGGACAATGTAGGTTAATTAGTGGGCGCTAGGACTATGTAGGTTACCTAGCGGGCCCTTGGAGTATGTAGGTTAACTAGCGGGCACTTGGACTATCTAGGTTAACTAGCGGACACTAGGACGAACTAGCTTAACGAGTGGGCCCTTGGACTATGTAGGTTACCTAGCGGGCACTTGGACTATGTGGGTACCCTATCGGGCATTTGGACTATCTAGGTTACCTAACGGGCACTTGGACTATGTGGGTACCCTAGCGAGCACTTGGACAATGTAGGTTAACTAGCGGGCGCTAGGACTATGTAGGTTACCTAGCGGGCGCTAGGACTATGTAGGTTACCTAGCGGGCACTTGGACTAAGTAGATTAAATAGCAGGCACTTGGACAATCTAGGTTACCTAGCAGGCACTTGGACTATGTACGTTTCCTAGCGGGCACATGGACTATCTATGTTAACTAAAGGGCACATGGACTATGTAGGTTCCCTAGCGGGCACTTGGACTATGTAGGTTAACTAGCGGGCCCTTGGACTATCTAGGTTACCTAACGGGTACTTGCACTATCTAAGTTGCCTAGAGGGCACTTGGACTATTTAGATTAACTTGCGGACACTTGGAATATCTAGCTTTACTAGCGGGCACTTGGACAATCTAGGTTACCTAGCTGGCCCTTGGACTATGTAGGTTAACTAGCAGGCACTTGGACTATCAGGTTAACTAGCGGTCACTTGGACTATGTAGGTAACCTAGCGGGAACGTGGACTGTCTAGGTTACCTAGCGGGCAATTGGACTATCCAGGTTACCTAACAGGCAATTGGACTATCTAGGTTACCTAACGGGCCCTTGGACTATCTAGGTTAACTAGCGGGCACTTGGACTATCTAGGTTACATAGCGGGCCCTTGGACTATGTAGGTTACCTAGCGGGCACTTGGACTATCTAGGTTAACGAATGGGCACTTGGACTATGTAGGTTACCTAGCGGGCACTTGAACTATCTAGGTTAACTAGCTGGTACTTGGAATATCTAGGTTACCTAACGGGTACTTGGACTATCTAACTTACCTAGAGTGCACTTGGACTATTTAGATTAACTAGCGGAGACTTGGAAGATCTAGGTTTCCTAGCGGGCACTTGGACAATCTAGGTTACCTACCTAGCCCTTGGACTATGTAGGTTAACTAGCAGGCACTTGGACTATCAGGTTAACTAGCGGTCACTTGGACTATGTAGGTAACCTAGCGGGAACGTGGACTGTCTAGGTTTCCTAGCGGGCAATTGGACTATCTAGGTTACCTAACAGGCAATTGGACTATCTAGGTTAGCTGACGGGCCCTTGGACTATGTAGGATACCTAGCGGGCACTTGGACTATCTAGGTTAACTAGCGGACACTTGGACGAACTAGGTTAACGAGCGAGCCCTTGGACTATGTAGGTTACCTAGCGGGCACTTGAACTATCTAGGTTAGCTAACAGAAACTTGGACTATCTAGGTTACCTAGCGGGCACTTGGAATATGTAGGTTAAGTAGCGGGCATTTGGACTATCTAGGTTACCAAGCGGGCACTTAGACTATGTAGGTTAACTAGCGGGCACTTGGATGATATCGCTTAACTAGCGGGCACTTGGATTATCTAGGTTAGCTAGCGGGCACTTGAACTATGTAGGTTAACTAGTGGGCCCTTATACTATCTAGGTTAGCTAACGGGCACTTGGACTATGTAGGTTAATTAGCGGGTATTTGGATTATGTAGGTGCCCTAGCGGGCATTTGGACTACGTAGGTTCCCTAGCGGGCACTTGGATTATGTGGGTTCCCTTCTTGCACTTGAACTATGTAGGTTACTAGCGGGCATTTGGACTATGTAGGTTACCTAGTGGACACTTGGAATATGTAGGTTCCCTATCGGGCACTTGGACAATGTAGGTTAATTAGTGGGCGCTAGGACTATGTAGGTTACGTAGCGGGCCCTTGGAGTATGTAGGTTAACTAGCGGGCACTTGGACTATCTAGGTTAACTAGCGGACACTTGGACGAACTAGGTTAACGAGCGAGCCCTTGGACTATGTAGGTTACCTAGCGGGCACTTGGACTATCTAGGTTAGCTAACAGAAACTTTGACTATCTAGGTTACCTAGTGGGCACTTGGAAAATGTAGGTTAAGTAGCGGGCTCTTGGACTATCTAGGTTACCAAGCGGGCACTTAGACAATGTAGGTTAACTAGCGGGCACTTGAACTATGTAGGTTAACTAGTGGGCCCTTAGACGATCTAGGTTAGCTAACGGGCACTTGGACTATGTAGGTTAATTAGCGGGTATTTGGATTATATAGGTGCCCTAGCGGGCATTTGGACTATATAGATTACCTAGCGTGCACTTGAACTATCTACGTTACCTAGCGAGTACTTGGACTATCTAGCTTAACTAGCGGGCACTTGGACTATCTATGTTACCTAGCGGGCACATGGACTATGTAGGTTACCGAGGGGGCACTTGGACTATCTAGGTTAACGAACGGGCACTTGGACTATGTACGTTAGCTAACAGGAACTTTGACTATCTAGGTTAACTAGCGGGCACTTGGACGATGCAGGTTCCCTAGCTGGCACTTTGACTATGTAGGTTCCCTAGCGGGCACTTGGACTATGTGGGTACCCTAGCGGGCATTTGGACTATCTAGGATACCTAACGGGCATTTGGACTACGTAGGTTCCCTAGCGGGCACTGGGATTATGTAGGTTCCCTTCTTGCACTTGGACTATGTAGGTTACTAGCGGGCCCTTGGACTATGTAGGTTACCTAGTGGGCACTTGGAATATGTAGGTTCCATATCGGGCACTTGGACAATGTAGGTTAATTAGTGGGCGCTAGGACTATGTAGGTTACCTAGAGGGCCCTTGGAGTATGTAGGTTAACTAGGGGGCACTTGGACTATCTAGGTTAACTAGCGGACACTTGCACGAACTAGCTTAACGAGTGGGCCCTTGGACTATCTAGGTTACCTAGCGGGCACTTGGACTATGTGGGTACCCTATCGGGCATTTGGACTATCTAGGTTACCTAACGGGCACTTGGACTATGTGGGTACCCTAGCGGGCACTTGGACAATGTAGGTTAACTAGCGGGCGCTAGGACTATGTAGGTTACCTAGCGGGCGCTAGGACTATGTAGGTTACCCAGCGGGCACTTGGAGTAAGTAGGTTAACTAGCAGGCACTTGGACAATCTAGGTTACCTAGCAGGCACTTGGACTATGTACGTTTCCTAGCGGGCACTTGGACTATCTATGTTAACTAACGGGCACATGGACTATGTAGGTTCCCTAGCGGGCACTTGGACTATGTAGGTTAACTAGCGGGCCCTTGGACTATCTAGGTTACCTAACGGGTATTTGGACTATCTAAGTTACCTAGAGGGCACTTGGACTATTTAGATTAACTAGCGGACACTTGGAATATCTAGCTTAACTAGCGGGCACTTGGACAATCTAGGTTACCTAGCTGGCCCTTGGACTATGTAGGTTAACTAGCAGGCACTTGGACTATCAGGTTTACTAGCGGTCACTTGGACTATGTAGGTAACCTAGCGGGAACGTGGACTGTCTAGGTTTCCTAGCGGGCAATTGGACTATCTAGGTTACCTAACGGGCAATTGGACTATCTAGGTTACCTAACGGGCCCTTGGACTATCTAGGTTAACTAGAGGGCACTTGGACTATCTAGGTTACCTAGCGGGCCCTTGGACTATGTAGGTTACCTAGCGGGCACTTGGACTATCTAGGTTAACGAATGGGCACTTGGACTATGTAGGTTACCTAGCGGGCACTTGAACTATCTAGGTTAACTAGCGGGTACTTGGACTATCTAGGTTACCTAACGGGTACTTGGACTATCTAAGTTACCTAGAGGGCACTTTGACTATTTAGATTAACTAGCGGACACTTGGAAGATCTAGGATTCCTAGCGTGCACTTGGACAATCTAGGTTACCTACCTGGCCCTTGGACTATGTAGGTTAACTAGCAGGCACTTGGACTATCAGGTTAACTAGCGGTCACTTGGACTATGTAGGTAACCTAGCGGGAACGTGGACTGTCTAGGTTTCCTAGCGGGCAATTGGACTCTCTAGGTTACCTAACAGGCAATTGGACTATCTAGGTTAGCTAACGGGCCCTTGGACTATCTAGGTTAACTATCGGGCACTTGGACTATCTAGGTTACCTAGCTGGCCCTTGGACTATGTAGGTTACCTAGCGGGCACTTGGACTATCTAGGTTAACGAATGGGCACTTGGACTATGTAGGTTACCTAGCGGGCACATGGACTATCTAGGTTAACTAGCGGGCCCTTGGACTATCTAGGTTACCTAAAGGGCCCTTGGACTATCTAGGTTACCTAACGGGTACTTGGACTATCTAAGTTACCTAGAGGGCACTTGGACTATTTAGATTAACTAGCGGACACTTGGAAGATCTAGGTTTACTACCGGGCACTTGGACAATCTAGGTTACCTAGCTGGCCCTTGGAGTATGTAGGTTAACTAGCAGGCACTTGGACTATCAGGTTAACTAGCGGTCACTAGCACTATGTAGGTAACCTAGCGGGAACGTGGACTGTCTAGGTTACCTAGCGGGCAATTGGACTATCTAGGTTACCTAACAGGCAATTGGACTATCTAGGTTACCTAACGGGCCCTTGGCTATTTAGGTTAACTAGCGGGCACTTGGACTATCTAGGTTACTTAGCGGGCCCTTGGACTATGTAGGTTACCTAGCGGGCACTTGGACTATCTAGGTTAACGAATGGGCTCTTGGACTATGTAGGTTACCTAGCGGGCACTTGGACTATCTAGGTTAGTTAACAGGAAATTGGAATATCTAGGTTACCTAGGGGGCACTTGGACTATGTAGGTTACCTTGCGGACACTTGGATTATGTAGGTTACCTTGCGGGTACTTGGACTATCTAGGTTACCTAACGGGAACTTGGACTATGTAGGTTAACTAGAGGACACTTGGACGATGTATGTTAACTAGCGGGCACTTGGACTATGTAGGTTAACTAGCGGGCACTTTGACGATCTAGGTTAACTAGCGGGCACTTGGAGTATGTAGGTTACCTAGCAGGCACTTGGATTGTCTAGGTAACCTAGCGGGCACTTGGACTATCTAGGTTAACGAACGGGCACTTAGACTATGTAGGTTACCTAGCGGGCACTTGGACTATCTATATTAGCTAACGGGCACTTGGACTAACTAAGTTACCTAGCGGGCACATGAACTATGTAGGTTACCGAGCGGGCACTTGGACTATCTAGGTTAACGAACGGGCACTTGGACTATGTAGGTTAGCTAACAGGAATTGGACTATCTAGGTTAACTAGCGGGCACTTGGACGATGCAGGTTCCCTAGCTGGCACTTTGACTATGTAGGTTCCCTAGCGGGCACTTGGACTATGTGGGTACCCTAGCGGGCATTTGGACTATCTAGGATACCTAACGGGCATTTGGACTACGTAGGTTCCCTAGCGGGCGCTTGGATTATGTAGGTTCCCTTCTTGCACTTGGACTATGTAGGTTACTAGCGGGAATTTGGCTATGTAGGTTACCTAGTGGGCACTTGGAATATGTAGGTTCCCTATCGGGCACATGGACAATGTAGGTTAATTAGTGGGCGCTAGGACTATGTAGGTTACCTAGCGGGCCCTTGGAGTATGTAGGTTAACTAGCGGGCACTTGGACTATCTAGGTTAACTAGCGGACACTTGGACGAACTAGGTTAACGAGCGAGCCCTTGGACTATGTAGGTTACCTAGCGGGCACTTGAACTATCTAGGTTAGCTAACAGAAACTTGGACTATCTAGGTTACCTAGCGGGCACTTGGAATATGTAGGTTAAGTAGCGGGCATTTGGACTATCTAGGTTACCAAGCGGGCACTTAGACTATGTAGGTTAACTAGCGGGCACTTGGATGATATCGCTTAACTAGCGGGCACTTGGATTATCTAGGTTAGCTAGCGGGCACTTGAACTATGTAGGTTAACTAGTGGGCCCTTATACTATCTAGGTTAGCTAACGGGCACTTGGACTATGTAGGTTAATTAGCGGGTATTTGGATTATGTAGGTGCCCTAGCGGGCATTTGGACTACGTAGGTTCCCTAGCGGGCACTTGGATTATGTGGGTTCCCTTCTTGCACTTGAACTATGTAGGTTACTAGCGGGCATTTGGACTATGTAGGTTACCTAGTGGACACTTGGAATATGTAGGTTCCCTATCGGGCACTTGGACAATGTAGGTTAATTAGTGGGCGCTAGGACTATGTAGGTTACGTAGCGGGCCCTTGGAGTATGTAGGTTAACTAGCGGGCACTTGGACTATCTAGGTTAACTAGCGGACACTTGGACGAACTAGGTTAACGAGCGAGCCCTTGGACTATGTAGGTTACCTAGCGGGCACTTGGACTATCTAGGTTAGCTAACAGAAACTTTGACTATCTAGGTTACCTAGTGGGCACTTGGAAAATGTAGGTTAAGTAGCGGGCTCTTGGACTATCTAGGTTACCAAGCGGGCACTTAGACAATGTAGGTTAACTAGCGGGCACTTGAACTATGTAGGTTAACTAGTGGGCCCTTAGACGATCTAGGTTAGCTAACGGGCACTTGGACTATGTAGGTTAATTAGCGGGTATTTGGATTATATAGGTGCCCTAGCGGGCATTTGGACTATATAGATTACCTAGCGTGCACTTGAACTATCTACGTTACCTAGCGAGTACTTGGACTATCTAGCTTAACTAGCGGGCACTTGGACTATATAGGTTAACTAGCGGGCACTTGGATTAGCTAGGTTACCTAGCGGGCACTTGAACCATGTAGGTTAACTAGTTGGCCCTTGGACTATCTAGGTTAGCTAACGGGCACTTGGACTATGTAGGTTAATTAGCGTGCACTTGGATTATGTAGGTGCCCTAGTGGGCATTTGGACTATATAGATTACTTAGCGGGCACTTACACTTGTAGGTTACCTAGCGGGCACTTGGACTATCTAGGTTACCTAGCGGGCACTTGGACTATCTAAGTTCCCTAGCGGGCACTTGGACTATATAGGTTCCCTAAAGGGCACTTGGACTATGTAGGTTCCCTAGCAGGCACTAGGACTATGAAGGTTCCCTAGCGGGCACTTGGACTATGTGGGTACCCTAGCGGGCATTTGGACTATCTAGGATACCTAACGGGCATTTGGACTACGTAGGTTCCCTAGCGGGCACTTGGATTATGTAGGTTCCCTTCTTGCACTTGGACTATGTAGGTTACTAGCGGGCATTTGGGCTATGTAGGTTACCTTGTGGGCACTTGGAATATGTATGTTCCCTATCGGGCACTTGGACAATGTAGGTTAATTAGTGGGCGCTAGGACTATGTAGGTTACCTAGCGGGCCCTTGGAGTATGTAGGTTAACTAGCGGGCACTTGGACTATCTAGGTTAACTAGCGGACACTAGGACGAACTAGCTTAACGAGTGGGCCCTTGGACTATGTAGGTTACCTAGCGGGCACTTGGACTATGTGGGTACCCTATCGGGCATTTGGACTATCTAGGTTACCTAACGGGCACTTGGACTATGTGGGTACCCTAGCGAGCACTTGGACAATGTAGGTTAACTAGCGGGCGCTAGGACTATGTAGGTTACCTAGCGGGCGCTAGGACTATGTAGGTTACCTAGCGGGCACTTGGACTAAGTAGATTAAATAGCAGGCACTTGGACAATCTAGGTTACCTAGCAGGCACTTGGACTATGTACGTTTCCTAGCGGGCACATGGACTATCTATGTTAACTAAAGGGCACATGGACTATGTAGGTTCCCTAGCGGGCACTTGGACTATGTAGGTTAACTAGCGGGCCCTTGGACTATCTAGGTTACCTAACGGGTACTTGCACTATCTAAGTTGCCTAGAGGGCACTTGGACTATTTAGATTAACTTGCGGACACTTGGAATATCTAGCTTTACTAGCGGGCACTTGGACAATCTAGGTTACCTAGCTGGCCCTTGGACTATGTAGGTTAACTAGCAGGCACTTGGACTATCAGGTTAACTAGCGGTCACTTGGACTATGTAGGTAACCTAGCGGGAACGTGGACTGTCTAGGTTACCTAGCGGGCAATTGGACTATCCAGGTTACCTAACAGGCAATTGGACTATCTAGGTTACCTAACGGGCCCTTGGACTATCTAGGTTAACTAGCGGGCACTTGGACTATCTAGGTTACATAGCGGGCCCTTGGACTATGTAGGTTACCTAGCGGGCACTTGGACTATCTAGGTTAACGAATGGGCACTTGGACTATGTAGGTTACCTAGCGGGCACTTGAACTATCTAGGTTAACTAGCTGGTACTTGGAATATCTAGGTTACCTAACGGGTACTTGGACTATCTAACTTACCTAGAGTGCACTTGGACTATTTAGATTAACTAGCGGAGACTTGGAAGATCTAGGTTTCCTAGCGGGCACTTGGACAATCTAGGTTACCTACCTAGCCCTTGGACTATGTAGGTTAACTAGCAGGCACTTGGACTATCAGGTTAACTAGCGGTCACTTGGACTATGTAGGTAACCTAGCGGGAACGTGGACTGTCTAGGTTTCCTAGCGGGCAATTGGACTATCTAGGTTACCTAACAGGCAATTGGACTATCTAGGTTAGCTGACGGGCCCTTGGACTATGTAGGATACCTAGCGGGCACTTGGACTATCTAGGTTAACTAGCGGACACTTGGACGAACTAGGTTAACGAGCGAGCCCTTGGACTATGTAGGTTACCTAGCGGGCACTTGAACTATCTAGGTTAGCTAACAGAAACTTGGACTATCTAGGTTACCTAGCGGGCATTTGGAATATGTAGGTTAAGTAGCGGGCATTTGGACTATCTAGGTTACCAAGCGGGCACTTAGACTATGTAGGTTAACTAGCGGGCACTTGGATGATATCGCTTAACTAGCGGGCACTTGGATTATCTAGGTTAGCTAGCGGGCACTTGAACTATGTAGGTTAACTAGTGGGCCCTTATACTATCTAGGTTAGCTAACGGGCACTTGGACTATGTAGGTTAATTAGCGGGTATTTGGATTATGTAGGTGCCCTAGCGGGCATTTGGACTACGTAGGTTCCCTAGCGGGCACTTGGATTATGTGGGTTCCCTTCTTGCACTTGAACTATGTAGGTTACTAGCGGGCATTTGGACTATGTAGGTTACCTAGTGGACACTTGGAATATGTAGGTTCCCTATCGGGCACTTGGACAATGTAGGTTAATTAGTGGGCGCTAGGACTATGTAGGTTACGTAGCGGGCCCTTGGAGTATGTAGGTTAACTAGCGGGCACTTGGACTATCTAGGTTAACTAGCGGACACTTGGACGAACTAGGTTAACGAGCGAGCCCTTGGACTATGTAGGTTACCTAGCGGGCACTTGGACTATCTAGGTTAGCTAACAGAAACTTTGACTATCTAGGTTACCTAGTGGGCACTTGGAAAATGTAGGTTAAGTAGCGGGCTCTTGGACTATCTAGGTTACCAAGCGGGCACTTAGACAATGTAGGTTAACTAGCGGGCACTTGAACTATGTAGGTTAACTAGTGGGCCCTTAGACGATCTAGGTTAGCTAACGGGCACTTGGACTATGTAGGTTAATTAGCGGGTATTTGGATTATATAGGTGCCCTAGCGGGCATTTGGACTATATAGATTACCTAGCGTGCACTTGAACTATCTACGTTACCTAGCGAGTACTTGGACTATCTAGCTTAACTAGCGGGCACTTGGACTATATAGGTTAACTAGCGGGCACTTGGATTAGCTAGGTTACCTAGCGGGCACTTGAACCATGTAGGTTAACTAGTTGGCCCTTGGACTATCTAGGTTAGCTAACGGGCACTTGGACTATGTAGGTTAATTAGCGTGCACTTGGATTATGTAGGTGCCCTAGTGGGCATTTGGACTATATAGATTACTTAGCGGGCACTTACACTTGTAGGTTACCTAGCGGGCACTTGGACTATCTAGGTTACCTAGCGGGCACTTGGACTATCTAAGTTCCCTAGCGGGCACTTGGACTATATAGGTTCCCTAAAGGGCACTTGGACTATGTAGGTTCCCTAGCAGGCACTAGGACTATGAAGGTTCCCTAGCGGGCACTTGGACTATGTGGGTACCCTAGCGGGCATTTGGACTATCTAGGATACCTAACGGGCATTTGGACTACGTAGGTTCCCTAGCGGGCACTTGGATTATGTAGGTTCCCTTCTTGCACTTGGACTATGTAGGTTACTAGCGGGCATTTGGGCTATGTAGGTTACCTTGTGGGCACTTGGAATATGTATGTTCCCTATCGGGCACTTGGACAATGTAGGTTAATTAGTGGGCGCTAGGACTATGTAGGTTACCTAGCGGGCCCTTGGAGTATGTAGGTTAACTAGCGGGCACTTGGACTATCTAGGTTAACTAGCGGACACTAGGACGAACTAGCTTAACGAGTGGGCCCTTGGACTATGTAGGTTACCTAGCGGGCACTTGGACTATGTGGGTACCCTATCGGGCATTTGGACTATCTAGGTTACCTAACGGGCACTTGGACTATGTGGGTACCCTAGCGAGCACTTGGACAATGTAGGTTAACTAGCGGGCGCTAGGACTATGTAGGTTACCTAGCGGGCGCTAGGACTATGTAGGTTACCTAGCGGGCACTTGGACTAAGTAGATTAAATAGCAGGCACTTGGACAATCTAGGTTACCTAGCAGGCACTTGGACTATGTACGTTTCCTAGCGGGCACATGGACTATCTATGTTAACTAAAGGGCACATGGACTATGTAGGTTCCCTAGCGGGCACTTGGACTATGTAGGTTAACTAGCGGGCCCTTGGACTATCTAGGTTACCTAACGGGTACTTGCACTATCTAAGTTACCTAGAGGGCACTTGGACTATTTAGATTAACTTGCGGACACTTGGAATATCTAGCTTTACTAGCGGGCACTTGGACAATCTAGGTTACCTAGCTGGCCCTTGGACTATGTAGGTTAACTAGCAGGCACTTGGACTATCAGGTTAACTAGCGGTCACTTGGACTATGTAGGTAACCTAGCGGGAACGTGGACTGTCTAGGTTACCTAGCGGGCAATTGGACTATCCAGGTTACCTAACAGGCAATTGGACTATCTAGGTTACCTAACGGGCCCTTGGACTATCTAGGTTAACTAGCGGGCACTTGGACTATCTAGGTTACATAGCGGGCCCTTGGACTATGTAGGTTACCTAGCGGGCACTTGGACTATCTAGGTTAACGAATGGGCACTTGGACTATGTAGGTTACCTAGCGGGCACTTGAACTATCTAGGTTAACTAGCTGGTACTTGGAATATCTAGGTTACCTAACGGGTACTTGGACTATCTAACTTACCTAGAGTGCACTTGGACTATTTAGATTAACTAGCGGACACTTGGAAGATCTAGGATTCCTAGCGGGCACTTGGACAATCTAGGTTACCTACCTAGCCCTTGGACTATGTAGGTTAACTAGCAGGCACTTGGACTATCAGGTTAACTAGCGGTCACTTGGACTATGTAGGTAACCTAGCGGGAACGTGGACTGTCTAGGTTTCCTAGCGGGCAATTGGACTATCTAGGTTACCTAACAGGCAATTGGACTATCTAGGTTAGCTGACGGGCCCTTGGACTATGTAGGATACCTAGCGGGCACTTGGACTATCTAGGTTAACGAATGGGCACTTGGACTATGTAGGTTATCTAGCGGGCACTTGGACTATCTAGGTTAGTTAACAGGAACTTGGAATATCTAGGTTACCTAGCGGGTACTTGGACTATGTAGGTTACCTTGCGGGCACTTGGATTATGTAGGTTACCTTGCGGGCACTTGGACTATCTAGGTTACCTAACGGGAACTTGGACTATGTAGGTTAACTAGAGGACACTTGGACGATGTATGTTAACTAGCGGGCACTTGGACTATGTAGGTTAACTAGCGGGCCCTTGGACTATGTAGGTTACCTAGCGGGCACTTGGAGTATCTAGGTTACCTAGCAGGCACTTGGACTGTATAGGTAACCTAGAGGGCACTTGGACTATCTAGGTTAACGAACGGGCACTTAGACTATGTAGGTTACCTAGCGGGCACTTGGACTATCTATATTAGCTAACGGGCACTTGGACTAACTAAGTTACCTAGCGGGCACATGAACTATGTAGGTTACCGAGCGGGCACTTGGACTATCTAGGTTAACGAACGGGCACTTGGACTATGTAGGTTAGCTAACAGGAACTTGGACTATCTAGGTTAACTAGCGGGCATTTGGACGATGCAGGTTCCCTAGCTGGCACTTTGACTATGTAGGTTCTCTAGCGGGCACTTGGACTATGTGGGTACCCTAGCGGGCTTTTTGACTATCTAGGATACCTAACGGGCATTTGGACTACGTAGGTTCCCTAGCGGGCACTTGGATTATGTGGGTTCCCTTCTTGCACTTGAACTATGTAGGTTACTAGCGGGCATTTGGACTATGTAGGTTACCTAGTGGGCACTTGGAATATGTAGGTTCCCTATCGGGCACTTGGACAATGTAGGTTAATTAGTGGGCGCTAGGACTCTGTAGGTTACCTAGCGGGCCCTTGGAGTATGTAGGTTAACTAGCGGGCACTTGGACTATCTAGGTTAACTAGCGGACACTTGGACGAACTAGGTTAACGAGCGAGCCCTTGGACTATGCAGGTTACCTAGCGGGCACTTGGACTATCTAGGTTAGCTAACAGAAACTTTGACTATCTAGGTTACCTAGCGGGCACTTGGAAAATGTAGGTTAAGTAGCGGGCACTTGAACTATGTAGGTTAACTAGTGGGCCCTTAGACGATCTAGGTTAGCTAACGGGCACTTGGACTATGTAGGTTAATTAGCGGGTATTTGGATTATGTAGGTGCCCTAGCGGGCATTTGGACTATATAGATTCCCTAGCGTGCACTTGAACTATCTACGTTACCTAGCGAGTACTTGGACTATCTAGCTTAACTAGCGGGCACTTGGACTATATAGGTTAACTAGCGGGCACTCGGATTAGCTAGGTTACCTAGCGGGCACTTGAACCATGTAGGTTAACTAGTTGGCCCTTGAACTATCTAGGTTAGCTAACGGGCACTTGGACTATGTAGGTTAATTAGCGTGCACTTGGATTATGTAGGTGCCCTAGTGGGCATTTGTACTATATAGATTACCTAGCGGGCACTTGGACTTGTAGGTTACCTAGCGGGCACTTGTACTATCTAGTTTACCTAGCGGGCACTTGGACTATCTAAGTTCCCTAGCGGGCACTTGGACTATATAGGTTCCCTAAAGGGCACTTGGACTATGTAGGTTCCCTAGCAGGCAGTAGGACTATGAAGGTTCCCTAGCGGGCACTTGGACTATGTATATTCCCTAGCAGGCCCTTTGACTATGTAAGTTCCCTAGAGGGCACTTCGACTATGTGGGTTCCCTAGCGGGCATTTGGACTATCTAGGGTACCTAACGGGCACTTGGACTATGTGGGTACCCTAGCGGACCCTTGGACAATGTAGATTAACTAGCGGGCGGTAGGACTATGTAGGTTACCTAGCGGGCCCTTGGACTATGTAGGTTAACAAGCGGGCACTTTGACTATCTAGGTTAACTAGCGGGCCCATTGACTATCTAGGTTAACTAGGGGCCTTTGACGATCTAGGTTAGCAAACGGGCACTTGGACTATGTAGGTTACCTAGCGGGCACTTGGAATATGTAGGTTCCCTATCGGGCACTTGGACAATGTAGGTTAATTAGTGGGCGCTAGGACTATGTAGGCTACCTAGCGGGCCCTTGGACTATTTAGGTTAACTAGCGGGCACTTGGACTATCTAGGTTAACTAGCGGACACTTGGACGAACTAGGTTAATGAGCGGGCCCTTGGACTATGTAAGTTACCTAGCGGGCACTTGGACTATCTAGGTTAGCTAACAGGAACTTGGACTATCTAGGTTACCTAGAGGGCACTTTGACTATGTATGTTACCTAGCGGGCACTTGGAATATGTAGGTTAAGTAGCGGGCACTTGGACTATCTAGGTTACCTAGCGGGCACTTAAACTATGAAGGTTCCCTAGCGGGCACTTGGACTATATATATGCCCTAGCAGGCCCTTTGACTATGTAAGTTCCCTAGAGGGCACTTTGACTATGTGGGTTCCCTAGCGGGCATTTGGACAATCTAGGGTACCTAACGGGCACTTGGACTATGTGGGTACCCTAGCGGACCCTTGGACAATGTAGGTTAACTAGCGGGCGCTAGGACTATGTAGGTTACCTAGCGGGCCCTTGAACTATGTAGGTTAACAAGCAGGCACTTGGACAATCAAGGTTACCTACAAGGCACTTGGACTATGTACGTTTCCTAGCGAGCACTTGGACTATCTATGTTAACTAACGGGCACATGGACTATGTAGGTTCCCTAGCGGGCACTTGGACTATGTAGGTTAACTAGCGGGCCCTTGGACTATCTAGGTTACCTAACGGGTACTTGGACTATCTAAGTTACCTAGAGGGCACTTGGACTATTTAGATTAACTAGCGGACACTTGGAAGATCTAGGTTTACTAGCGGGCACTTTGACAATCTAGGTTACCTAGCTGGCCCTTGGACTATGTAGGTTAACTAGCAGGCACTTGGACTATCAGGTTAACTAGCGGTCACTTGGACTATGTAGGTAACATAGCAGGAACGTGGACTGTCTAGGTTACCTAGCGGGCAATTGGACTATCTAGGTTACCTAACCGGCCCTTGGACTATCTAGGTTAACTAGCAGGCACTTGGACTATCTAGGTTACCTAGCGGGCCCTTGGACTATGTAGGTTACCTAGCGGGCACTTGGACTATCTAGGTTAACGAAAGGGCACTTGGACTATGTAGGTTACCTAGCGGGCACTTGGACTATCTAGGTTACCTAACGGGTACTTGGACTATCTAAGTTACCTAGGGGGCACTTGGACTATTTAGATTAACTAGCGGACACTTGGAAGATCTAGGTTTACTAGCGGGCACTTGGACTATCTAGCTTACCTAACGGGAACTTGGACTATGTATGTTAACTAGAGGACACTTGGACGATGTATGTTAACTAGCGGGCACTTGGACTATGTAGGTTAACTTGCGGGCCTTTGACGATCTAGGTTAACTAGCGGGCACTTGGACTATGTAGGTTACCTAGCAGGCACTTGGACTGTCTAGGTAACCTAGCGGGCACTTGGACTATCTAGGTTAACGAACAGGTACTTAGACTATGTAGGTTACCTAGCGGGCACTTGGACTATCTATATTAGCTAACGGGCACTTGGACTATCTAAGTTACCTAGCGGGCACATGGACTATGTAGGTTACCGAGCGGACACTTGGACTATGTAGGTTACCTAGCGGGCACTGGGCTATCTAGGTTAACGAACGGGCACTTGGACTATGTAGGTTAGCTAATAGGAACTTGGACTATCAAGGTTAACTAGCGGACACTTGGACGATGCAGGTTCCCTAGCTGGCACTTTGCCTATGTAGGTTCCCTAGCGGGCACTTGGACTATGTGGGTACCCTAGCGGGCATTTGGACTATCTAGGATACCTAACGGATATTTGGACTACGTAGGTTCCCTAGCAGGCACTTGGATTATGTAGGTTCCCTTCTTGCACTTGGACTATGTAGGTTACTAGCGGGCATTTGGACTATGTAGGTTACCTAGTGGGCACTTGGACAATGTAGGTTAATTAGTGGGCGCTAGGACTATGTAGGTTACCTAGCGGGCCCTTGGACTATTTAGGTTAACTAGCGGGCACTTGGACTATCTAGGTTAACTAGCGGACACTTGGACAAACTAGGTTAATGAGCGGGCCCTTGGACTATGTAAGTTACCTAGCGGGCACTTGGACTATCTAGGTTAGCTAACAGGAACTTGGACTATCTAGGTTACCTAGAGGGCACTTTGACTATGTAGGTTACCTAGCGGGCACTTGGAATATGTAGGTTAAGTAGCGGGCACTTGGACTATCTAGGTTACCAAGCGGGCACTTAAACTATGAAGGTTCCCTAGCGGGCACTTGGACTATGTATATGCCCTAGCAGGCCCTTTGACTATGTAAGTTCACTAGAGGGCACTTTGACTATGTGGGTTCCCTAGTGGGCATTTGGACTATCTAGGGTACCTAACGGGCACTTGGACTATGTGGGTACCCTAGCGGACCCTTGGACAATGTAGGTTAACTAGCGGGCGCTAGGACTATGTAGGTTACCTAGCGGGCCCTTGGACTATGTAGGTTAACAAGCAGGCACTTGGACAATCAAGGTTACCTACAAGGCACTTGGACTATGTACGTTTCCTAGCGGGCACTTGGACTATCTATGTTAACTAACGGGCACATGGACTATGTAGGTTCCCTAGCGGGCACTTGGACTATGTAGGTTAACTAGCGGGCCCTTGGACTATCTAGGTTACCTAACGGGTACTTGGACTATCTAAGTTACCTAGAGGGCACTTGGACTATTTAGATTAACTAGCGGACACTTGGAAGATCTAGGTTTACTAGCGGGCACTTGGACAATCTAGGTTACCTAGCTGGCCCTTGGACTATGTAGGTTAACTAGCAGGCACTTGGACTATCAGGTTAACTAGCGGTCACTTGGACTATGTAGGTAACATAGCGGGAACGTGGACTGTCTAGGTTGCCTAGCGGGCAATTGGACTATCTAGGTTACCTAACAGGCAATTGGACTATCTAGGTTACCTAACGGGCCCTTGGACTATCTAGGTTAACTAGCAGGCAATTGGACTATCTAGGTTACCTAGCGGGCCCTTGGACTATGTAGGTTACCTAGCGGGCACTTGGACTATGTAGGTTACCTAGCGGGCACTTGGACTATCTAGGTTGCCTAACGGGTGCTTGGACTATCTAAGTTACCTAGGGGGCACTTGGACTATTTAGATTAACTAGCGGACACTTGGAAGATCTAGGTTTACTAGCGGGCCCTTGGACTATCTAGGTTACCTAGATGGCGCTTGGACTATGTAGGTTAATAGCAGGCTCTTGGACTATCTAGGTTACCTAGCGGGCCCTTGGACTATGTAGGTTACCTAGCGGGTACTTGGACTATCTAGGTTAACGAATGGGCACTTGGACTATGTAGGTTACCTAGCGGGCACTTGGACTATCTAGGTTAGTTAACAGGAACATGGAATATCTAGGTTACCTAGCGGGCACTTGGACTATGTAGGTTACCTTGCGGGCATTTGGATTATGTAGGTTACCTTGCGGGCACTTGGACTATCTAGCTTACCTAACGGGAACTTGGACTATGTATGTTAACTAGAGGACACTTGGACGATGTATGTTAACTAGCGGGCACTTGGACTATGTAGGTTAACTTGCGGGCCTTTGACGATCTAGGTTAACTAGCGGGCACTTGGACTATGTAGGTTACCTAGCAGGCACTTGGACTGTCTAGGTAACCTAGCGGGCACTTGGACTATCTAGGTTAACGAACAGGCACTTAGACTATGTAGGTTACCTAGCGGGCACTTGGACTATCTATATTAGCTAACGGGCACTTGGACTATCTATGTTACCTAGCGGGCACATGGACTATGTAGGTTACCGAGCGGACACTTGGACTATGTAGGTTACCTAGCGGGCACTGGGCTATCTAGGTTAACGAACGGGCACTTGGACTATGTAGGTTAGCTAATAGGAACTTGGACTATCAAGGTTAACTAGCGGGCACTTGGACGATGCAGGTTCCCTAGCTGGCACTTTGCCTATGTAGGTTCCCTAGCGGGCACTTGGACTATGTGGGTACCCTAGCGGGCATTTGGACTATCTAGGATACCTAACGGATATTTGGACTACGTAGGTTCCCTAGCAGGCACTTGGATTATGTAGGTTCCCTTCTTGCACTTGTACTATGTAGGTTACTAGCGGGCATTTGGACTATGTAGGTTACCTAGTGGGCACTTGGACAATGTAGGTTAATTAGTGGGCGCTAGGACTATGTAGGTTACCTAGCGGGCCCTTGGACTATTTAGGTTAACTAGCGGGCACTTGGACTATCTAGGTTAACTAGCGGACACTTGGACAAACTAGGTTAATGAGCGGGCCCTTGGACTATGTAAGTTACCTAGCGGGCACTTGGACTATCTAGGTTAGCTAACAGGAACTTGGACTATCTAGGTTACCTAGAGGGCACTTTGACTATGTAGGTTACCTAGCGGGCACTTGGACTATGTGGGTACCCTAGCGGGCATTTGGACTATCTAGGTTACCTAACGGGCACTTGGAGTATGTGGGTACCCTAGCGGGCACTTGGACAATGTAGGTTAACTAGCGGGCGCTAGGACTATGTAGGTTACCTAGCGGGCACTTGGACTAAGTAGGTTAACTAGCAGGCACTTGGACAATCTAGGTTACCTAGCTGGCACTTGGACTATGTATGTTTCCTAGAGGGCACTTGGACTCTCTATGTTAACTAATGGGCACATGGACTATGTATGTTCCCTAGCGGGCACTTGGACAATATAGGTTAACTAGCGGGCGCTAGGACTATGTAGGTTACCTAGCGGGCCCTTGGACTATGTAGGTTAACAAGCGGGCCCATTGATTATCTAGGTTAACTAGGCGCCTTTGACGATCTAGGTTAGCAAACGGGCACTTGGACTATGTAGGTTACCTAGCGGGCACTTGGACTATGTGGGTACCCTAGTGGGCACTTGGACAATGTAGGTTACCTAGCGGGCGCTAGGACTATGTCTGTTACCTAGCGGGCACTTGGACAAAGTAGGTTAACTAGCAGGCACTTGGACAATCTAGGTTACCTAGCAGGCACTTGGACTATGTACGTTTCCTAGCGGGCACTTGGACTATCTATGTTAACTAACGGGCATGGGCTATGTAGGTTCCCTAGCGGGCACATGGACTGTGTAGGTAACTAGCGGGCCCTTGGACTATCTAGGTTACCTAACGGGTACTTGGACTATTTAGATTAACTAGCAGACACTTGGAAGATCTAGGATTACTAGCGGGCACTTGGACAATCTAGGTTACCTAGCTGGCCCTTGGACTATGTAGGTTAAATAGCAGGCCCTTGGACTATCTAGGTTAACAAGCGGCACTTGGACTATCTAGTTTAACGAACGGGCACTTAGACTATGTAGGTTACCTAGCGGGCACTTGGAAGATCTACGTTAGCTAACGGGCAATTGGATTATCTAGGTTACCTAGCGGCACATGGACTATGTAGGTTACATAGCGGGCACTTGGACTATCTAGGTTACCTAACGGGAACTTGGAAAATCTAGGTTAACTATCGCGCACTTCGACTATCTAGGTTAACTAACAGGCACTTGGACTATCTAGGTTAACTAGCGAGCACTTGGACAATGCAGTTTCTCTAGCGGGCACTTGGACTATCTAGGTTCCCTAACGGGCACTTGGACTATGTAGGTTCCCTGGCGGGCATTGTACTATGTACATCCCTTAGCGGGCACTTGGAATATGTTGGTTTGCTATCGGGCACTTGGACTATGTAGGTTAACCAGAAGGCCCTTGGACTATGTAGGTTAACTAGCGGGCACTTAGACTATCTAGGTTACCTAGCGGGCACTTGGACTATGTACATCCCCTAGTGGGCACTTGGACTACTAGGTTACCTAACGGGCAATAAGACTATCTAGGTTACCTAGCGGCACTTGGACTATCTAGGTTACCTAGCGGGCACTTGGACTATGTAAGTCCCCTAGTGGGCACTTGGACTACTAGGTTACCTAACGGGCAATAAGACTATCTAGGTTACCTAGCGGCACTTGGACTATCTAGGTTACCAAGCGGGCACTCGGACTATGTAGGTCAACTAGTGGGCCCTTGGACTATCTAGGTTAGCTTACGGGCACTTGGACTATGTAGGTTAACTAGGGGGCACTTGGACTATGTAGGTTAACTAGAGGGCACTTGGACTATGTAGGTTAACTAGCGGGCACTTGGACCATCTAGGTTAACTAGCGGGCACTTGGACTATATAGGTTATCTAGCCGGCACTTGGATTAGCTAGTTTACCTAGCGGGCACTTGAACCATGTAGGTTAACTAGTTGGCCCTTGGACTATCTATGTTAGCTAACGGGCACTTGGACTATGTAGGTTAATTAGCGTGCACTTGGATTATGTAGGTGCCCTAGTGGGCATTTGGACTATATAGATTACCTAGCGGGCACTTGGACTTGTAGGTTACCTAGCGGGCACTTGGACTATCTAGGTTACCTAGCGGGCACTTGGACTATCTAAGTTCCCTAGCGGGCACTTGGACTATATAGGTTCCCTAAAGGGCACTTGGACTATGTAGGTTCCCTAGCAGGCACTAGGACTATGAAGGATCCCTAGCGGGCACTTGGACTATGTATGTTCCCTAACAGGCCCTTTGACTATGTAAGTTCCCTAGAGGGCACTTCGACTATGTGGGCTCCCTAGCGGGCATATGGACTATCTAGGGTACCTAATGGGCACTTGTACTATGTGGGTACCCTAGCGGGCACTTGGACAATGTAGGTTAATTAGCGGGAGCTAGGACTATGTAGGTTACCTAGCGGACCCTTGGACTATGTAGGGTAACAAGCGGGCACTTTGACTATCTAGGTTAACTAGCGGGCCCATTGACTATTTAGGTTAACTAGGGGCCTTTGACGATCTAGGTTAGCAAACGGGCACTTGGACTATGTAGGTTACCTAGCGGGCAATTGGACTATGTGGGTACCCTAGCGGGCATTTGGACTATCTAGGTTACCTAACGGGCACTTGGACTATGTGTGTACCCTAGCGGGCACTTGGACAATGTAGGTTAACTAGCGGGCGCTAGGACTATGTAGGTTACCTAGCAGGCACTTGGACAAAGTAGGTTAACTAGCAGGCACTTGGACAATCTAGGTTACCTAGCAGGCACTTGGACTATGTACGTTTCCTAGCGGGCACTTGGACTATCTATGTTAACTAATGGGCACATGAACTATGTAGGTTCCCTAGAGGGCACGTGGACTATATAGGTTAACTAGCGGGCCCTTGGACTATCTAGGTTACCTAACGGGTACTTGGACTATCTAAGTTACCTAGAGGGCACTTGGACTATTTAGATTAACTAGCGGACACTTGGAAGATCTAGATTAACTAGCGGGCAATTGGAATATCTAGGTTACCTAACAGGCAATTGGACTATCTAGGTTACCTAACGGGCCCTTGGACTATCTAGGTTAACTAGCGGGCACTTGGACTATGTAGGTTACCTAGCGGGCCCTTGGACTATGTAGGTTACCTAGCGGGCACTTGGACTATCTAGGTTAATGAATGGGCACTTGGACTATGTAGGTTACCTAGCGGGCACTTGGACTATCTAGGTTAACTAGCGAGCACTTGGACAATGCAGTTTCCCTAGCGGGCACATGGACTATCTTGGTTTCCCTTACGGGCACTTGGACTATGTAGGTTCCCTGGCGGGCATTATACTATGTACATCCCTTAGCGGGCACTTGGACTATGTTGGTTCCCTATCGGGCACTTGGACTATGTCGGTTAACCAGAAGGCCCTTGGACTATGTAGGTTAACTAGCGGGCGCTAGGACTAAGTCTGTTACCTAGCGGGCACTTGGACTAAGTAGGTTAACTAGCAGGCACTTGGACAATCTAGGTTACCTAGCAGGCACTTGGACTATGTACGTTTCCTAGCGGACACTTGGACTATCTATGTTAACTAACGGGCATGGACTATGTAGGTTCCCTAGCGGGCACTTGAACCATGTAGGTTAACTAGTTGGCCCTTGGACTATCTATGTTAGCTAACGGGCACTTGGACTATGTAGGTTAATTAGCGTGCACTTGGATTATGTAGGTGCCCTAGTGGGCATTTGGACTATATAGATTACCTATGGGCACTTGGACTTGTAGGTTACCTAGCGGGCACTTGGACAATCTAGGTTACCTACCTGGCCCTTGGACTATGTAGGTTAACTAGCAGGCACTTGGACTATCAGGTTTACTAGCGGTCACTTTCTCTATGTAGGTAACCTAGCGGGAACGTGGACTGTCTAGGTTACCTAGCGGGCAATTGGACTATCTAGGTTACCTAACAGGCAATTGGACTATCTAGGTTACCTAACGGGCCCTTGGACTATCTAGGTTAACTAGCGGGCACTTGGACTATCTAGGTTACCTAGCGGGCCCTTGGACTATGTAGGTTACCTAGCGGGCACTTGGACTATCTAGGTTAACGAATGGGCACTTGGACTATGTAGGTTACCTAGCGGGCACTTGGACTATGTAGGTTACCTTGCGGGCACTTGGATTATGTAGGTTACCTTGCGGGCACTTGGACTATCTAGGTTACCTAACGGGAACTTGGACTATGTAGGTTAACTAGAGGACACTTGGACGATGTATATTAACTAGCGGGCACTTGGACTATGTAGGTTAACTAGCGGGCACTTGGAGTATGTAGGTTACCTAGCAGGCACTTGGACTGTCTAGGTAACCTAGCGGGCACTTGGACTATCTAGTTTAAGGAACGGGCACTTAGACTGTGTAGGTTACCTAGCGGGCACTTGGAAGATCTACGTTAGCTAATGGGCAATTGGATTATCTAGGTTACCTAGCGGCACATGGACTATGTAGGTTACATAGCGGGCACTTGGACTATCTAGGTTACCTAACGGGAACTTGGAAAATCTAGGTTAACTATCGCGCACTTCGACTATCTAGGTTAACTAACAGGCACTTGGACTATCTAGGTTAACTAGCGAGCACTTGGACAATGCAGTTTCCCTAGCGGGCACATGGACTATCTTGGTTTCCCTTACGGGCACTTGGACTATGTAGGTTCCCTGGCGGGCATTATACTATGTACATCCCTTAGCGGGCACTTGGACTATGTTGGTTCCCTATCGGGCACTTGGACTATGTCGGTTAACCAGAAGGCCCTTGGACTATGTAGGTTAACTAGCGGGCGCTAGGACTAAGTCTGTTACCTAGCGGGCACTTGGACTAAGTAGGTTAACTAGCAGGCACTTGGACAATCTAGGTTACCTAGCAGGCACTTGGACTATGTACGTTTCCTAGCGGACACTTGGACTATCTATGTTAACTAACGGGCATGGACTATGTAGGTTCCCTAGCGGGCACTTGAACCATGTAGGTTAACTAGTTGGCCCTTGGACTATCTATGTTAGCTAACGGGCACTTGGACTATGTAGGTTAATTAGCGTGCACTTGGATTATGTAGGTGCCCTAGTGGGCATTTGGACTATATAGATTACCTAGCGGGCACTTGGACTTGTAGGTTACCTAGCGGGCACTTGGACAATCTAGGTTACCTACCTGGCCCTTGGACTATGTAGGTTAACTAGCAGGCACTTGGACTATCAGGTTTACTAGCGGTCACTTTCTCTATGTAGGTAACCTAGCGGGAACGTGGACTGTCTAGGTTACCTAGCGGGCAATTGGACTATCTAGGTTACCTAACAGGCAATTGGACTATCTAGGTTACCTAACGGGCCCTTGGACTATCTAGGTTAACTAGCGGGCACTTGGACTATCTAGGTTACCTAGCGGGCCCTTGGACTATGTAGGTTACCTAGCGGGCACTTGGACTATCTAGGTTAACGAATGGGCACTTGGACTATGTAGGTTACCTAGCGGGCACTTGGACTATGTAGGTTACCTTGCGGGCACTTGGATTATGTAGGTTACCTTGCGGGCACTTGGACTATCTAGGTTACCTAACGGGAACTTGGACTATGTAGGTTAACTAGAGGACACTTGGACGATGTATATTAACTAGCGGACACTTGGACTATGTAGGTTAACTAGCGGGCACTTGGAGTATGTAGGTTACCTAGCAGGCACTTGGACTGTATAGGTAACCTAGCGGGCACTTGGACTATCTAGGTTAACGAACGGGCAGTTAGACTATGTAGGTTACCTAGCGGGCACTTGGACTATCTATATTAGCTAACGGGCACTTGGACTATCTAAGTTACCTAGCGGACACATGGACTATGTAGGTTATCGAGCGGACACTTGGACTATGTAGGTTACCTAGCGGGCACTTGGACTATCTAGGTTAACGAACAGGCACTTGGACTATGTAGGTTAGCTAATAGGAACTTGGACTATCTAGGTTAACTAGCGGGCACTTGGACGATGCAGGTTCCCTAGCTGGCACTTTGACTATGTAGGTTCCCTAGCGGGCACTTGGACTATGTGGGTACCCTAGCAGGCATTTGGACTATCTAGGATACCTAACGGGCATTTGGACTACGTAGGTTCCCTAGCGGGCACTTGCATTATGTAGGTTCCCTTCTTGCACTTGGACTATGTAGTTTACTAGCGGGCATTTGGACTATGTAGGTTACCTAGTGGGCACTTGGAATATGTAGGTTCCCTATCGGGCAATTGGACAATGTAGGTTAATTAGTGGGCGCTAGGACTATGTAGGTTACCTAGCGGGCCCTTGGACTATGTAGGTTAACTAGCGGGCACTTGGACTATCTAGGTTAACTAGCGGACACTTGGACGAACTAGGTTAACAAGCGGGCCCTTGGACTATGTAGGTTACCTAGCGGGCACTTGGAGTATCTAGGTTACCTAGCAGGCACTTTGACTGTATAGGTAACCTAGCGGGCACTTGGACTATCTAGGTTAACGAACGGGCACTTAGACTATGTAGGTTACCTAGCGGGCACTTGGACTATCTATATTAGCTAACGGGCACTTGGACTATCTAAGTTACCTAGCGGACACATGGACTATGTAGGTTACCGAGCAGACACTTGGACAATGTAGGTTACCTAGCGGGCACTTGGACTATCTAGGTTAACGAACGGGCACTTGGACTATGTAGGTTAGCTAATAGGAACTTGGACTATCTAGGTTAACTAGCGGGCACTTGGACGATGAGGTTCCCTAGCTGGCACTTTGACTATGTAGGTTCCCTAGCGGGCACTTGGACTATGTGGGTACCCTAGCGGGTATTTGGACTATCTAGGTTACCTAACGGGCACTTGGACTATGTGGGTACCCTAGCGGGCACTTGGACAATGTAGGTTAACTGGCGGGCGCTAGGACTATGTAGGTTACCTAGCGGGCGCTAGGACTATGTAGTTTACCTAGCAGGCACTTGGACTAAGTAGGTTAACTAGCAGGCACTTGGACAATCTAGGTTACCTAGCAGGCACTTGGACTCTGTACGTTTCCTAGCGGGCACTTGGACTATCTATGTTAACTAACGGGCACATGGACTATGTAGGTTCCCTAGTGGGCACTTGGACTATGTAGGTTAACTAGCGGGCCCTTGGACTATCTAGGTTACCTAACGGGTACTTGCACTATCTAAGTTACCTAGAGGGCAATTGGACTATTTAGATTAACTAGCGGACACTTGGAATATCTAGCTTAATAGCGGGCACTTGGACAATCTAGGTTACCTAGCTGGCCCATGGTCTATGTAGGTTAACTAGCGGTCACTTGGACTATGTAGGTAACCTAGCGGGAACGTGGACTGTCTAGGTTACCTAGCAGGCAATTGGACTATCTAGGTTACCTAACAGGCAATTGGACTATCTAGGTTAGCTAACGGGCCCTTGGATTATCTAGGTTAACTAGCGGGCACTTGGACTATCTAGGTTACATAGCGGGCCCTTGGACTATGTAGGTTACCTAGCGGGCACTTGGACTATCTAGGTTAACGAATGGGCACTTGGAATATGTAGGTTACCTAGCGGGCACTTGGACTATCTATGTTAACTAGCGGGTACTTGGATTATGTAGGTTACCTTGCGGGCACTTGGACTATCTAGGTTACCTAACGGGAACTTGGACTATGTAGGTTAACTAGAGGACACTTGGACGATGTATATTAACTAGCGGACACTTGGACTATGTAGGTTAACTAGCGGGCACTTGGAGTATGTAGGTTACCTAGCAGGCACTTGGACTGTATAGGTAACCTAGCGGGCACTTGGACTATCTAGGTTAACGAACGGGCAGTTAGACTATGTAGGTTACCTAGCGGGCACTTGGACTATCTATATTAGCTAACGGGCACTTGGACTATCTAAGTTACCTAGCGGACACATGGACTATGTAGGTTATCGAGCGGACACTTGGACTATGTAGGTTACCTAGCGGGCACTTGGACTATCTAGGTTAACGAACGGGCACTTGGACTATGTAGGTTAGCTAATAGGAACTTGGACTATCTAGGTTAACTAGCGGGCACTTGGACGATGCAGGTTCCCTAGCTGGCACTTTGACTATGTAGGTTCCCTAGCGGGCACTTGGACTATGTGGGTACCCTAGCAGGCATTTGGACTATCTAGGATACCTAACGGGCATTTGGACTACGTAGGTTCCCTAGCGGGCACTTGCATTATGTAGGTTCCCTTCTTGCACTTGGACTATGTAGTTTACTAGCGGGCATTTGGACTATGTAGGTTACCTAGTGGGCACTTGGAATATGTAGGTTCCCTATCGGGCAATTGGACAATGTAGGTTAATTAGTGGGCGCTAGGACTATGTAGGTTACCTAGCGGGCCCTTGGACTATGTAGGTTAACTAGCGGGCACTTGGACTATCTAGGTTAACTAGCGGACACTTGGACGAACTAGGTTAACAAGCGGGCCCTTGGACTATGTAGGTTACCTAGCGGGCACTTGGAGTATCTAGGTTACCTAGCAGGCACTTTGACTGTATAGGTAACCTAGCGGGCACTTGGACTATCTAGGTTAACGAACGGGCACTTAGACTATGTAGGTTACCTAGCGGGCACTTGGACTATCTATATTAGCTAACGGGCACTTGGACTATCTAAGTTACCTAGCGGACACATGGACTATGTAGGTTACCGAGCAGACACTTGGACAATGTAGGTTACCTAGCGGGCACTTGGACTATCTAGGTTAACGAACGGGCACTTGGACTATGTAGGTTAGCTAATAGGAACTTGGACTATCTAGGTTAACTAGCGGGCACTTGGACGATGAGGTTCCCTAGCTGGCACTTTGACTATGTAGGTTCCCTAGCGGGCACTTGGACTATGTGGGTACCCTAGCGGGTATTTGGACTATCTAGGTTACCTAACGGGCACTTGGACTATGTGGGTACCCTAGCGGGCACTTGGACAATGTAGGTTAACTGGCGGGCGCTAGGACTATGTAGGTTACCTAGCGGGCGCTAGGACTATGTAGTTTACCTAGCAGGCACTTGGACTAAGTAGGTTAACTAGCAGGCACTTGGACAATCTAGGTTACCTAGCAGGCACTTGGACTCTGTACGTTTCCTAGCGGGCACTTGGACTATCTATGTTAACTAACGGGCACATGGACTATGTAGGTTCCCTAGTGGGCACTTGGACTATGTAGGTTAACTAGCGGGCCCTTGGACTATCTAGGTTACCTAACGGGTACTTGCACTATCTAAGTTACCTAGAGGGCAATTGGACTATTTAGATTAACTAGCGGACACTTGGAATATCTAGCTTAATAGCGGGCACTTGGACAATCTAGGTTACCTAGCTGGCCCATGGTCTATGTAGGTTAACTAGCAGGCACTTGGACTATCAGGTTAACTAGCGGTCACTTGGACTATGTAGGTAACCTAGCGGGAACGTGGACTGTCTAGGTTACCTAGCAGGCAATTGGACTATCTAGGTTACCTAACAGGCAATTGGACTATCTAGGTTAGCTAACGGGCCCTTGGATTATCTAGGTTAACTAGCGGGCACTTGGACTATCTAGGTTACATAGCGGGCCCTTGGACTATGTAGGTTACCTAGCGGGCACTTGGACTATCTAGGTTAACGAATGGGCACTTGGAATATGTAGGTTACCTAGCGGGCACTTGGACTATCTATGTTAACTAGCGGGTACTTGGACTATCTAAGTTACCTAGAGGACACTTGGACTATTTAGATTAATTAGCGGACACTTGGAAGATCTAGGTTTAATAGAGGGCACTTGGACAATCTAGGTTACCTAGCTGGCCCTTGGACTATGTAGGTTAACTAGCAGGCACTTGGACTATCAGGTTAACTAGTGGTCACTTGCACTATGCAGGTAACCTAGCGGGAACGTGGACTGTCTAGGTTACCTAGCGGGCAATTGGACTATCTAGGTTACCTAACAGGCAATTGACTATCTAGGTTACCTAAAGGGCCCTTGGACTATCTAGGTTAACTAGCTGGCACTTGGACTATCTAGGTTACCTAGCGGGCCCTTGGACTATGTAGGTTACCTAGCGGGCACTTGGACTATCTAGGTTAACGAATGGGCACTTGGACTATGTAGGTTACCTAGCGGGCACTTGGACTATCTAGGTTAGTTAACAGGAACTTGGAATATCTAGGTTACCTAGCGGGCACTTGGACTATGTAGGTTACCTTGCGGGCACTTGGATTATGTAGGTTACCTTGCGGGCACTTGGACTATCTAGGTTACCTAACGGGAACTTGGACTATGTAGGTTAACTAGAGGACACTTGGACGATGTATGTTAACTAGCGGGCACTTGGACTATGTAGGTTAACTAGCGGGCACTTTGACGATCTAGGTTAACTAGCGGGCACTTGGACTATGTAGGTTACCTAGCAGGCACTTGGACTGTCTAGGTAACCTAGAGGGCACTTGGACTATCTAGGTTAACGAACGGGCACTTAGACTATGTAGGTTACCTAGCGGGCACTTGGACTATCTATATTAGCTAACGGGCACTTGGACTATCTAAGTTACCTAGCGGGC